>NW_019416504.1:195897-336291 GCF_000390285.2 Anoplophora glabripennis | reverse complement strand
TATGACAAAACCCTCAACTTGTCATAGGTTTTATAAAATTTTAACAATAAATGCGATAGTTATAAACAAATGAAAAAATGGGCACTTTTCTTGTTTTTTTGCAATAACTTTTTTGTTTATTAACCGATTTTAATTTAACCAGTCTCATTTTGTAGATAATTTTACTCCCTATAAGCTGTCTGTGAGTCACTTTTCGCTAAAATTGATGGTTTTCCCTGCAAAGTGAAAAAACTGTTTTCCTCACTTATTTGTTTAAATAGAAAAGTTAGCTAATAAAAGTTTTTGACTCACGAGACGAGAGATGTCTTGTATTATGTTCCTTTAGACAATTTTACAATAATATAGCGGATAGGACTTTTTTCGAGTTTCTCTTTTATTTTCGCTAATTTTCTTGGTGTAAAAGTAATTTATTGAAAATAATCATTTCTGTTTAGGCAAAATACCTAGGTACCATTTTCGTATCAGAAGATATTAAAAAATTGTATTAGTCTAATAATTTACAACAAATTCAATTTCTCATACCACAAAACTCCTAATTTTCCACATTTTTCTAATTCTTCCTGAAATTTTAGACCTCTGGTAGAGACCCATCGGAAAGAACCCCTCGGCTTGTCCGCCGCACGACTATGGGAAAGACCAAGGATAACACCCTGTGCAAGGAGCGAGGAATGAAGACAAAAAGCCGTCGAGACGCCGGATGACGCGAGCGCACGTGTCCTCCTAAATTTGTTATGGAGCAGCCTAGCTAAGTGTAGACCGACAATTTCCCGAATAAGTGAAACGAGGATGAATAGGATGAAATGTATCTTTCCTTAATTAATACGACCACTGTAAGTGATCACAAGGACCTTTTTGTTTGTTTGATTGGGACTCATTCAATTCCAGTTGTGTATTAATGAAAAGGACGAATTCATAAGAAAATTACTGATTCCATCGGGATAAATTTGTGATCTTTATTCGCGGATGACCTGGAACTATAAATAAACCTCCTCACGATTTCGGTAAATATATTTATCATAGAGATTTATATAGTAGACCAAGAAATAAAGGTGAAATATCATGAGGAACTTGTAAAAATGACTGGGCGTGATTTTATTGTTGGAAAGTCTTGGGAATGATAATACAAGAGGCGTCTCATCAAATGGGTCATGAAAAAAGTATAGCGTCATTGTTTTTTTATCAACAAATAGGTAAAAAATTCGTCATTTTTCGTTCTACGCGTTATTGTAAAAAAACTATTAATCTTAACAAAAAAGTTCAACAGACGATTTGATCTAGAGAAACTCATCTTTAAAATGAGACTTTATAAACAAGAAAGTTATTGCAAAATTAAACGGAACGGAAAAAGTGCTTTTTCTTTATTTGTTAATAACTTTTTAAATAATTAATAAAATCTTACCAAACTTTCCCAAAATGTAAGATTTTATATCCTTAAGAGACGTGCAAAAGATGGGCTCGATCGGTCAAATAGTTTTTGCAAAATTCCATTTATTTATCCCATTTTTGCAAAAATGGCCCATTTTCAAATTACTATTCCGGGGGCAGGGTTATGACTAAAACATTCTTTTTGGGCTCATTTTCTTCGTAGGGACATCAAGTATCCTCTAGTTTAAAAAAAATATATTTTTTTCAAATTTAGTTGTAAGTATTTAATTGTTACTAAAGAGTAGGCGCTTTTTTCCCTAATAAACAAATAAAATAACTCCGCGGTTTTTACTATTCGAAAGTTCGTAAAAAACCTACAAATTGAAAATAAAAGCAAGTTTCTACGACCAATAGGTCCGGAGTTAGCAATTTTTTTTTAATCACAGAGCAATTTGTTACAAATATTAAGACCTGAAATTTTAACATTTTGTAAATGAAGATTTAAACTTTATGCCCTGTTAATTTTAATTGAATTTGGCCATAATTGATCAATCCAGAGCCCGTCAAAGTAAGGGTACGCGGCAGTAGCCCTTCAGGGAGTGGTGATGGGGGGATCTTCCTCTCAACCAGGAAAAACTGATAATGTCAAATTTGTAATATCTCTGCTTCTATTGTTACGTAGAACCTTCTTTTATTTTAATTTGGGGTAGCTCGTCGACAAAATTACTTCTGGATTATTTCTACCCTTGTAAAACCACCCCCTACCCCCTAAAATTGAATTTTTTGAAAAAAATTTTTTTGCATTTTTTTTTATTTGAAATGTTTTAGACAATAGTTCTCAATAAATGTTGTCAATTATTTTAACCCTTCAAAATTAATTTATCCCCCTCAACCCCCAAAAAAATCAATATTTTAATTTTTTTATATTTTCATACATTTTATATAATTTTGGATTTTGTATATTGATTAAAGGATTAATTATTTTGTAAAATTATTATTAATATATTTATTTATAATTAGTATAAAAATATATAAAATATTTCCATAGATACTGACAGTAGAATTTTTTTGTTACAATTCATTATAAATTTCATCTTTAATTTTGCAATTTTACAAACACACACTTATTCTACTTGCCAAGGACTACATATTCTGAAAGTTTCGAAAAAAAAATCTTTTTTCGATTTAGATATAGAAGTTTTAAAAAAATGCGATTTTTAACCGTTTTTTTGCAATAACTAATATATTTGTTTACATTTTATATAAAATTTTTGTAATAAAAAGTTCTTCAACTTTTGTTTAAAACATTTTTCTAAAATGTTTAGTTTTCTTTTAATATGAAAAAACTGCTTTTTGCGAACTTTGGACGCCATTTTGAAAATGATGCCTAACATTCGGCAGGAGTAAAGTAGTTCTACGGAATTTTTACGTGTCTTTGTTTACTAAGCTAAATTTTAACAAAAAAAAAACGAGGTATTCGACAATTTGACTGGCCTATTATAGTTTGATACATTGGTGCATAAATAAGACGTCGAAGTAGCGGGGGCTTCGGGATTTGCATTGTGGGCCATCATGACTCGTTTCGTTCGCAAGTTCTTGGCCATCAATTTAAAATGTATTAGAAGGTCTCATTCAAAACTATACCTATATTTATTAGACGTTTCTTTATTTACGATGTAATGGAAAAGTAATTTAATGTGTTTACGAGAGGATTTCGTTAGGCTGTGTCAAAGGTGTATTGAAAGTGGAATATATAGAAGAAATCGACTCTTACACATAATTTTATTAGTTAATAGGGACTTAATTTTTATCTGCAGTGCAATTTGGTGGAAATTAAGTACATAGTTAATTGACATCTTAAAAAAAGTTCATAATTCCAAGAATGACGGAAATATACAACAGGATATATCTATTCTGTTTTTGTTCGTTTTAAGTCAAAAATAGACATTTTCAATTTCTTACGTTTCTTACATAGAAAAATACATTTAAAAAAATTATAATTTTCAATCACTACTATTATACATTCCATTTTTTAAATAGATTTCTTTAGAATAAGCAAAAAATTTGTATTTATGGTTAAACTGAAATTAATTTTGTCACTGAAAACCACGCGGTCCACCTCGGAGAAGAAATCTGCACCCCCTCCCTCCCTGCCGAATAGTCGCGGTATGCGACCTGTTGCCTTTATCTAAATTATGCGTCTTCATTTTTCTGCTCATGTGCAAATGAGGACATTTTATTAGTAAGGAATATATCTCGGTATAAAAGCCAACGGCGCGGTTACAGGGGGGCGACTTAAAGGGTGGCTTAAGACACACACGGTGGTGGTGTTACCAGGTGAAATCTAGTGTCTATCATTCGGCGTCGCATCTTGACGTTCGCGGAGAATGGTGAGTTATTTGTAGCATGTACCCAAAATGCTTTACGGGGTTTGTAACCTTTTTCCAAAAATTTTCAAGTAGAACATTAATATCGTCCTCAAGAATTCAAAAAAAGTTAAAAATCATACATTGGTTTTGTCCATTCTTCTAAATTAGTGTCCTTTAATTACACAAAATAAAAAAGTGGTATGTACCTTTGATTCGACCCAATAGGCTTTATGTATTTTGACTTGCCGAATCCAAATCTGAACTCTTTTAAGCTGCATCCCTCCCAGGTTTTGCTAAAATCGCAAAATAATAGCGAAAAATCACCAAAATTAGAGAAAAATCGACAAAAATCACGTTAATGAACGCAATTTTGTCTAACCTTGATTAGGTGTGTTTTTTATATAGTTTGATGCGCTCAATTCGAGTCTGAAGTTTATTATCTGCACCCCTCCACATATTTTGCAAAAAAAATGCAAAAAAATATCTGATAATGGCAAATTTAAAAAGCGGTTATAAAACTGCTCTATAAAAACTGGATCAAGTGTTCTTTTCATAAATTTTGTCGAGTCGAATTCGAATCTAAACTCTTGGAGCCTCATTATTCAAAAATTTTGTAAAATATCGCAAAAAATGGAAATTGTGACACCCAAAAAATCTTTAATAAATCTTTGTGTTTATACGATGATTTGAACTGAAATTTAAATATCTGTTTGTATTTGTTGGCTCCCTGTATACACTTATTTCATGTAGGTTATTACTCTTTGCTAAAAAGGGTAATGCATTATTTTCTTTAGTAAATTGAATTTTAAATTATTTTTCCTTTTCGGTATGACAGAAATATTTGAATAAATGACTGGAAAAATAATTACAGACAATATCTTAAGATATTCACCATTTTAATTGGCGCACCCCATATATTGTTTCTAATTTCGGGAAAAACTTATTCTCTCTTGCACCCTGTAGAGGCAGAAAACTAAAATTTCAATAATGGATTCGATTATGTCGGTGAATTAAAAAAATATATCGTCAGCATCAGGTTAGTAGAGAAATTCTAGCTATTTTTAACGGTGTGTTAATTTTGATGCGAAGGATATTTTCAAAAGACCTGAAGAAAGTTATTATATTGATTAATTAAAAAAAATCGATTAGGTGCTGTTTCTTCTTGATATAACATAAGTTTGTTATTTCAACCCCAAATGAAAAACTTATTACATATATCGCAGTTTATTTAATCAAAAATATTTTTTAAATTTCATTTCAAAATAAAAAAAAAGAGATGTTTCCGCCCGGGATCGAACCGGGGACCTTGTGCGTGTGAAGCACACGTGATAACCACTACACTACGAAAACCATGTTAAATTTTTTCTACAACCACTTAATAAACAAATGACGGTAGGTATACAACCAGTTAAACAGTTATGTTATTGATAATAACTCGATGTCACTAACTTCTAACAAATTATGTTTCCTATTTGATACAAGCAATAAGCAACGACTATTTAAAATTTAAAATAAACTAGTAATTACAATTTATATT
This sequence comes from Anoplophora glabripennis, assembly GCF_000390285.2. Lineage (NCBI taxonomy): Eukaryota > Metazoa > Arthropoda > Insecta > Coleoptera > Cerambycidae > Anoplophora > Anoplophora glabripennis. Next base: position 331,020 of record NW_019416504.1, on the reverse strand, counting down.
TTCCTTCACTTAATGGGAGGAACTTTCAAAAAAGTACCTATGCTGTCTGGAATCGCAGCTTTCTTTTTATGTCTCGAAGGTTAAAACCCAGACATGGTAGTAATAAATAGTCCTCTTTTTAAAAATGTTCACGGAAATTCTTTGGATCAATAAGAAATACTTCTGAAAATAATATACTATATAACTTTTGTTATGTTGGAAATTGTGGGCAGGATATCACCGAAATTATTCATTTAATTAACGAGTATTACAACAGTGACGTTAATTTCTAAAATCTCACACGAAAGGAATAAAATGTTTGTAAGAAACGCACCTGGATTCCGTTTTTCTACGCGTACAGGTTTTTTCCTCATTGTCAAACCAGTCGCTATTAATTAGTTGCACAATTTTGCTAATTGGCTTAGCTCTAATTAGTACAAGTTGATAAAAAAAGCGTCAATAAAAAAATTTTCCCACGGCAAAAATCTTACACATCATGTGATAGTCATTATGAGGGTTACGTAATGGGAAATCAGGTTAATTCTTTAATACAGCCAGCAAAATTACTGCAAATTCTTTGCTTATTACGCATTGTAGTCCCAAGTCATGGCTCTAGTACAATCCTTTAATGCAAAGAAATAATTGTAAGTTCGACAACCCATGTTGAACCGAAGAGAAGAGACCCAGAAACTTTACATTTTAAAGAGTTGCTGCACTTTTCAGCAGTATGCTTTATTTATTTATTTTTTATTAAATCTTGTTATCAGCTTTTATACGTATGAAACTGGAAGAGGTTTAGCTATTGCTGAGTAAAATCAAAACTTTCATATAGGTACCAAAATAATTAAAATATATATTTATTCAACAGAAGATTAGACCATATATTGTCATGTAAAAAATGTGTAAGAAAATACAAGTAGTTAAAAATATACCTTTTTTAAGGTTGCACACCGTACTATTTTGCACTATACATTCGATCAGCTAAGTAATTTAAATTAAGAGTAATATGAATGACGAAGTAAATAGAGCCAGACGCAAAAAAAATAAGAGCAGCTCATTCAGTACGTATGATTAAGGTAGGTAAGTCTTTCGCATTTTATAAGCTACAGGTGTTTATGTATTGAAATGTTTCTCAAAAAGGATATATAGATGACTATGAGATTTTATAATGTGGCTTTGTGGCTAGGATACGCTGTCATGAGTGAATGTAAGTAATTCTTCTGATGAAATATTAGATGTATGGGTGTAATTAGGTATATTTTGGCAGCAGCTATGGATTGGACTATATTCACTCGATTGACTGTTTCCGTGTCGTAATCGTAGATCCAAGTCTCGTCTTCATTAATGATGCGTTTTATGACGTCTTGGTAGTAAGAAATCATTGTTTCACAGATGTCAACGCGACGCTGTTTTTCCAAAAAGTTGAGCGTTTTTGGAACCAAACCGATAAACTCATTTTTGTATGTTTACAAAAACAGGAGTAGCTGTGCAGCAATTGAATATATTGACTTGAAATAATCGCATGCTTTCATAACACCCGGAAATGATCTTCGCTGATATTTAATTATTCTTGTCGGCTATTTTTTTTGTTCTAATAAGTCATAAGCATAATGAAGTTATGATTCTGTATTCAATTGAAGGGAAACATACTGTTATATGAATAAAATAAAAAGTAAGCATGAAAAAACGATACAGTTGAAAATTGATATTTTTTTAACGCTTTCGACTGTCTTTCCAATCCAAATCTGTTATTTTCCCATTTCGTTAAAACTTCGTATTACTTTGTGTATTATACAAATGTTTCTTCTTGCTATTTGAGTATCAACTTGTTGCGTATACACTGTGGAGAAAGAGTGATCTTAACTTTTACTGATAAGTAGAAACTTATTTGATTTTGAATCATTTATTAATATCACTCTACGACTTTCTTAGAGGGATGCAGACGTCCATGTGGGACACCGTCATTTTTCGGCGGCCACCGTGTAATTATCGTGAGAAAAAACAGTTTAAAACGCTTCCACAGAGAGCCAGGCTGTCTGGTAGTTAACAACCGACTGTAGAATGCATTGTGTGATTTCTTATTTCTTCCATACTTGTTAGCGATTTCCATTTCGTTCTTGCCCCACGTCCTACGTCTTTATTATGCTAAGCAGCGAGTGTGTATATGTAGCGATTATTAAAGGTTACGGCGAGCCGCCAGTGGCGTAACGAGAGGGATGAACAGAACCTTCAAATACACCCTAGATATTCATTTCTATAACCCCTTTGTTTGTTTTTCAGATTTCCTAATACGAAATTCTTAATTTTTTTATATATTTGTGTTAAAAATAAGAATTATTAGTATATCTATATAAATTAATAAACCACTAGCTTAAACAAATGTTAAAGACTAACGATTTGAAATTCTATTAAGTATAGTCAAATATCTGAAAAAATACGCCTTTTTGAATATTCTTCTCAAATGACCGTAAAAAATGATTTTTAATCGATTTGGCATATAAGATAAAACACGGGGTGGGATATTTCTTCTGGATATTATAATTTTCAAACAGAATGAGTCAATATGATGTCGTTAAACTCCACTGTCAGATTCATCTATTGCTCCCCAGGAGTTAACGATGTTTATTTTCATAAACAAGTTAATCTCGTAAGCATTAAAAATGTAAGATTAACTAGGATTTCATTTGATGAAACACAGCTTATAACACATTCAAGATTAAGTACCTATTTACTCAAAATAGATCAATCTTTTTTTACAGTAAATGTTATGTAAATCAATGAGGTTGATTGCACGAACTTTTAATAAAAAATTAAAATGTGAAACATTAATAGATAACTAATAAAAAATAATTATAAGATCTAACTGCTACATCTAGTGGCCACTGTTACTATTAATGCAGATCCTATAATAATCACCAGTGTTATGGTCTGTAAAAAAGGCGGTCAGAAATTATGGGCGTGACTTAACATACCTCGTCAAAAGACAAAAGATTCCTAAATCCTAACCTAGATTTAGAATTCATGTTAGTTTACATGCGACTTATTCAGTAATTTTACATTGTTCAAGTGTTTAAGTAAATGTTTCGTAGTCGTTTGGTTATTTTGCAATAATTAGTTAGTCATTAATAATAGTTTTTAATAAGTTAATGGTGTAGTGTTTAATATAAATTATTAATTTACCACGTGAAAATGCCAGGCGTGAGGTGTAGTGTTGCGATTTGCAATAATTTTTGTAGTGCTAGACAAGACAATTTAAAAATTTCATTTTATGTGTTTCCTAAGGATAAAAAACTTAGAAAAATGTGGGTGGCACGGTGCAACATAATATGCGATTTGTTCATTCCTTCAACCGGACATACTTCGTATGCACATATTGAGGATGCAGACTTTGAAAGCGGTATGTATATTAAAACGATACAGCAATAATTTAATTAAATTATTACTATTATTATTATTTAACTATAGCAATAATTGTGAGAAATCAGTAGATTACCATGTTTTGCTTTACAAATTTGTAGGTACCTATTCTATATACTAAATACTTATACTAAGTGTAATACTTTACATAGATTTTTTATATTAAATTGCAATTAAATGGTTCGTCTCGTACAAATCTCCTAAATTATTTGGTTCCGTATGGTTCCGGTGTAATTGGTATAACTTTTACATGTAAAACTGAATAAACATGTTCTATTTCTATAAAATTCTGAATATTTCTTTAAAGCAATGACGAGTAACTGCACTAACCGGTCACAATTATATTTTTTGATAGTTTACTTAATTTATAGGTTATTTTCATATTTTCAAATAATTGCACATAAAATTCTATGTAACATTCTATATATAATAGCCGTTGTTGTACGTACAAAAATAAATTATGTAGGAGTCTATTATAAAGATATAAAGTATTTATACAATTTTTATTTCGGAGGCAAGACAATATTAAAATAGCTCTAAATTGTTTATATGTTTACTTCCCCCTATTATTTTGTTAAAATTATATATGAATGTCCTCTTTGCTGAAGGATATTAACAGATTTAGGCCATATGTCTAATAAAATTTAAAGAAAATTAACACAAATAGGTTAATTATGTAACCGAATGTCAAAAAAGGGGACTGATCGTGTATGCAAGACAATTTTACCCTTTTGTTTCCAAATTTCAATGTAGAAGTTGAGTTTCTATTAGGTATATAGGTAACATTTTAGACTCAAATCATTACCTGTTGAACTGATCATATTTGTTATTTTATGTTATGAGGAGCGTGGTACAAGAATAGTGACAGTTTTAAATTTGCCACTTGTTTTCTTATGGGATATGCAATAAGTCAGAAAGAGATGACTGTTGAACCAAGATAAACTGAGGAATTTTGTGACGTATTTATTTTTTATTGACTGATTGATATACGGCGACTGTTTCTTTACGAACCGTGAACCATAAAACTGGTATTCTTTTTACAAGCTTTTATTTAACTTCACGTGCATGTTTGTATTGTTAGTTCAAATCTCGCATTCCAAATTTGAACCACTTCCTCTAATTTGTTTTCTCTACGAATATGTCAATTCTCGCAAAAGTGGACGCCGCGCCGCTGTCTAAGCCAGTTGTAATCATGCTACATAACCAACCAATGAAACTACAATATATTCATATCAAATTACTCGATCATGTCGATAAAAACAAGTTATATTGAATTACAGACCAAGTGTGCATATTTTTTATTAATTAATTCTGCGTTGTTGAGATTTTTTCACAGCGACCGACCAAGTTTCTCTACGTTTAGACATTCTGTATCTCCTTCTAACTGATTTCACATATTCCTCATGATTTTGCCTTTCCTTCGCGAAAAAATGAAACGGGATGTACCTATAAACGGAGTTTGTTTCTCCTAGACCTTTTCTGCTTTGATCAGTTCCTCTGTAGGTGGTAGAATTTGCCTTTGGCGCGCCAAGATGTTCACCGGGATACTCCGTAGAAGCAATTATTTCAGCAATTTGAACGCTTTTTTATCCGCGCAAAAAAAATCGAGCCCTGGCACACCTTGAATTCCTAGTGCGAAGAACTAGTGACTTCACCTGCGAATTTATTAATGAGATGACGCACGCTGCCGGTACCAGATCAAAGGTGGTTTTTCTCTGTACTGCCAATCAACTGGCTGATGTAACAATATATTGCCAGAGGCTCTGGATTAAATGCCGTAACGGGAGATTAGCTATTGGTAACAGTTCCCGATCACTTTTGTTTGATTGTGGATGATGGCATGGCTATTTTCGGAACTGCTTTGCATGCACCTCAAACACTTTCCCATGATCTCCAATTTTCGGCACACCTCATTAAGTCTATGCTTGCTGCCGGCAAGCCCACGTTTCTTATAGATGTCGCGCAAAAAGTTCGAAATTATCGCGTCCATAATTAATAATTAATTTTTTTTCTCAGAAATGATGTAACGCGGAAAAATTACGATACGGTTCAGATTGTATGTACAGGGTGGGCAAATAAGCGAGGTAAGCGGCTGTATCTCAGAAACTAGTGATCGTAGAGAGCTACGGTAAAAAATATTATAGGTAAAGTGGGCAAGGGAAAATGCTGGAAATTATTTTCAAGTTTCCAAGATGGCCGCCAGTGGGCGTTTCCACCATATTGAATTACATAAAGTTACGTTTCTCACGATTTTCCCCAATGAATGTAACAAAAAAGTATTTGCGTTTTAATGTTAACTTAAAGTCGAACATTTTTTGTAAAAACAATTTTTCTCTATCTTTCGAAATAAAGTGGTGGGGGGTATTTGAATGTTGTTTGAAATAAATGCCTGTAACTTCGAAACGGCTTAATGGATTTGGATAAATTTGGTATCATTGAAAAGAGCATTTCTTGGGCTTTTAGGTTTCTCGTAATCATGACAGTTGCGACCTACACGGCCGCCGATAGAGGGCGTTATTCGATATTATAACCAAAATATTGGATTTTCTCAAAAAATTTAAATGCGATGATATGACTTTTTTTAGACTAGAAAATAGACAAATGACCAACCAATAAGCCTGCGCAAACCGCATCTTAATATCTTTTTCCTAACTCAAATTATTAAAAAAAATACTAAACCAGGAAAATTCATATATCCCCATTTAAAAATGCATCGGTTGCTTTCGATAAGAAGGCAAGTAGTAGGCCATGGACACGACAATCGCCTAACAAAAATATTGCCAAGTAACGTCAAACTTTTGTCACACGCAGCCTAATATTGTTGATTGCGTATAATTTGAGTACTTTTTAATCAAAATGCCTCTCACAAATAATGAAGCCGTTGACATGATTGCGATTTATTTCGAGTGTTTTCAAAATGCAGCTATAGCTGCAAGACAGTACGCGGCACGGTATCCAGATCGCCGTCATTACGGGAGAAGAATGTTTCCGCGCTTGGTACAGCGATTACGCGATACTGGAAGTTTTCGTCGTCCTAAACGTCGCAGGCGTCGCAATGGAAGGACCGAAGAAAACATTATCAATGTCTTGGCTTACATAGAATTTGATAGACATGTAGGAACTAGAACATTGTCTCTAGACTTGGGAATAGCACGAACAACTGTTAGAAATATTTTGAAAGATTATAGGTAAATAATTTTATCTTATTCCAAGTATCTTAGCACATACTCTCAAATACACAATTCAGTGTTATTCTGATTATATTATTTTTACGCATATGTTGTTTTTTACTTTTAGATTACATCCTTACCACATAGTTTTGCACCAGGCGCTAAATGAACAAGATTTCGATAATAGATTAAATTATTGTCAATGGATGCTAGGCATGCTTGAGGAAAACAGAAATTTCTTAACGGAAATTCTCTGGACCGACGAGGCTACCTTTAGTAGTGATGGTAGAGTAAACCGTCATAATATGCATTATTGGTCCGCTGAAAATCCGCATTGGTTAAGAGAAGTGCAGCACCAGGGACGCTGGAGCCTAAATGTGTGGTGCGGTATCATTGGGGACAGAATTATTGGACCTTATTTTTTTGATCAAGCTTTAACTGGTAACCGCTTCTTAGAGTTTTTGATCAACGACTTGCCAATTTTGTTGGAAGATGTGCCACTCGAAACTAGGAGAACTATGTTTCTGCAATTAGATGGTTGTCCGGCACATTATTCAATTAATGTCCGAAACCATATTAACGGGACCTTTCGAGAACGCTGGATAGGAAGGGGAAGCCTATTTCCTTGGCCGGCAAGATCTCCGGACTTGACATGTCTTGATTTTTACTTGTGGGGACGCTTAAAAGACATTGTTTTTCAAACTCCACCAACAACACGAATGGATATGGAAAACAGAATTCGAAACTCAATTCGTCAACTATCAGCGGTAGAAATCGAGGCTGCGGTTCTGTCGACTCAAGAAAGACTGGAACAATGTGTGGAATATGACGGAAGGCAATTTGAACACAGAAGGCATTAATCTTTTTTCAAAATCGGTCCTTTTCAGGACCACAACTTTATTTAAAAGGAAAATCGCTTATAAATACGAAAACGTGCGACTTAAAATCACAGCACTAAATAAACTGACATTTCTTGTGAATATTTTAGAGAGGAGTTTGTCTTTTATTTCCATGGCCTACTACTTGCCTTCTTATCGAAAGCAACCGATGCATTTTTAAATGGGGATATATGAATTTTCCTGGTTTAGTATTTTTTTTTAATAATTTGAGTTAGGAAAAAGATATTAAGATGCGGTTTGCGCAGGCTTATTGGTTGGTCATTTGTCTATTTTCTAGTCTAAAAAAAGTCATATCATCGCATTTAAATTTTTTGAGAAAATCCAATATTTTGGTTATAATATCGAATAACGCCCTCTATCGGCGGCCGTGTAGGTCGCAACTGTCATGATTACGAGAAACCTAAAAGCCCAAGAAATGCTCTTTTCAATGATACCAAATTTATCCAAATCCATTAAGCCGTTTCGAAGTTACAGGCATTTATTTAAAACAACATTCAAATACCCCCCACCACTTTATTTCGAAAGATAGAGAAAAATTGTTTTTACAAAAAATGTTCGACTTTAAGTTAACATTAAAACGCAAATACTTTTTTGTTACATTCATTGGGGAAAATCGTGAGAAACGTAACTTTATGTAATTCAATATGGTGGAAACGCCCACTGGCGGCCATCTTGGAAACTTGAAAATAATTTCCAGCATTTTCCCTTGCCCACTTTACCTATAAAATTTTTTACCGTAGCTCTCTACGATCATTAGTTTCTGAGATACAGCCGCTTACCTCGCTTATTTGCCCACCCTGTACATAATTCAACAATTAAAGACAATTTGGTGCTAGGAAATCTTATCAGATTCGTTCATCAGTGTCGTATAGGGTGCGGCTAGATGTAGACACAAACTTTTTTCAGAAAAAAAAAGACGAGTTTTAGATAATTAATTTATTATTTATTTAAAAACGACGCCTGTACTTAGACAACAGAATTGATTTAAAAAATCCATCGATTCCAGTTTGTTTACACTGATAGAAGAAAATCGTGCTTTGACTGTCAAGATATTCGGTGGAACACGTGGGCTACTTACATACGTGCTAAATTTACGATTTCTCGAAATGATAACGAGTGCAACGATTATCTGCCTAACTAAAATGCACAGCTGGAGCATGCGGAACGGTATACAGGGTGGTACAGGTTGATATATCCATAAGGCGTATGGATGAGTACATATTTACAACAAATACTTAACTCCTGCAAAATCGTTTTTATTCGCTGAAATATCACCGCAAATATCAACCTGAAAAATAAAAAATGTGTATATGAACTCCATTTTATTGCCGTTTAAAAATACCGTCAGTTGCACCTACAACGATATTAGCGATCTTTCAAATTAGAGACCTATATCACACATTGCTAAGGTAGATAATTGTTCCATGAAGAATGTAAAATACGGTCTACAAAAATGGATTTCAATTGTTTGAATAATGTATTTTCCACTATAAAAAAGTAAGTCTGATCATAAATTACATATCTCGAAAACTGTCATGAAAAGTCGACATTTTCGTCAAATTTTCCGTTGACAAAGTGAGTTTTTGTCACTTAGCTGCAAAATATCTTTTTTGTTCTAGAACAGTGTAAACAAAGATATGTTCTTTGTTTCGCATCTGTATGTATTATTCTGCGTCTTTGTATGTCAACAAGAACGTTTTTTTCGAGTTTTTTTTTAGACAGGGTGTTTCTAAAATAGGGTTCCAAACTTCTGCTGCGTTTATAACTCATTAAAATAAGCCAAAAAGTAAAAACATGTAAAACGCACCCTTAGGAAGTTATATGCCCTTAAAAGGGCTCAAACAAAACTGGTTTTTTCTACTTAAATTTTCCACTCACCACTTTTACTAATTAAACACTGCAAAACTCAATTGATAGTTTATCAATAACTTAAATTGTTAAGCGTTGTGGCAACGTCAGTCTTTTATTTGCCATGGTAAACAGATTTTTGTAATTTTTGACCTAATAACTTAAACAGCAGAGTGATTTTCAAACTTAATTTACTCGAAAACCATTGGAAATTACGATTTGGACAAAGATAATATTTTTTACGTAAAATTGTTAAGATTTTATAAATCTGTAGAGAAAATTGTAAAAAAATTGAAATAAACAAAATTACGGGCCGAAAACCCCCTTTACCAACCTAAATGGGACGCATATGATTTGCATGTCGAAAAACGGAGTAGCCCATGTTATTTAACGTAAAAAGTTATGTAAGACCCATAAATTTTTTTCTATTTATTTGCAACCGTTTTGTCAATAACAGAAAAAAAAACAGTTTTGTTTGAGCCCTTTTAAGGGCATATAACTTCCTAAGAGTGCGTTTTAGGGCACATGTTAATAGGAACTTTTTGGCTTATTTTAATGAGTTATAAACGCAGCAGAAGTTTGGAACCCTATTTTAGAAACACCCTGTATAAAATTTGTAGCAGTTTCATTGTAGTCTGTTGCATTGCTTCTTGTAAATATGTTATGCTTGCCATCTACTTATGCTACTACACCCTACTACACAGCAATTCTTTATAAAATACTATAAACATATTTACCATCATGTAAGATGACGGGTTCTTTACCCGCGCTGAATTATGTCGTACATATAAATATCGCAATTTTTCCATTTTGAGGACAACCACTGTACATAAATAACTTGTCGGAGGTGTGTCTCGAATATCCTTTACTTTAAAGGGAGTGTTGTTACGACAGAACGCAGATCTTTGGTTGTCTTTAAAGGAGTCCACAGACCAAAGCGAGTATTGACGTGTTTTCATCGTTGCCTGCATGTGACCAAAACGTGAATTAATTTTCTCCTAGAATCAGAACATTGAACATTTTTCTTGTTACCGAATATCTACGTATATCATTGTAGAACATGTTAAAGTTTACTGCCGATATTGTTCGCTTTAGTACGAGAAGAGCTTTAATCAACTTTCTCCATTGATAAATGCGTCTGGACAAATAAGAATTTTCCTTTTCCTTGTAAATAATTTTATCGTTTCCCTTGCTAGTTTTGTACTTGTAATAAGCAGGAGTTGCTAGACAATTTTTAAATGGGTTTTAAAATAAAACATAATAAATGTTCGGAATTTTCAAAAAGGAAAACATAATCATTGAGGATTGTTTTAAAAAACTGAATGCATGGCCGTCCATGTGTGAATAGGTGCAATCAGAATAAAACAAACACACCGAATTGCAACGTTTTGTGTCCGTATGTCGACAAAATTTACGAAGAGCTTCTGCATTAATAGGGGTTATATAAAACTGTTTGAATAGAATGGACGGATTGGCATACATCTGTGTAAGTGACATGTCGACAAACTTTTCAACTTATATAAATTTGGGTATAAATATCTCTAGAGAACGAAATGTAACAATAAAGTTTTCACATGTTTTTTCACCTAGACCTAAACTAGATTAGGCTTTATATGTCATAATAATTAAAAAATATGCTTGCTTATTTAATTTTCTTCCCGTACCATGTAAAAAATTACAGTTGATAGTTTCTGTGTAACATCTGTAACATTGCACAGTTGATCAATGTTACGCGTACAATTAAATCGACGGCTCTCAACAAGTTATCTAATATACAGGGTGTTCCAATTAAAACTTCTCACCTGGAAAACATCGGAATTGAAAAAACAAAAAAACCTGTGACACGTCGATTTTCTTTTTAAAAGGACACATGCGGCGTAAGTTTTGGTGTCTTGGAAGCTGGGCGAAAAATACCATTAAACTTTAAATGGCACTCTATGTTGAATGACACCTCATTTTATAGTCCAGTTACTCAGGGTTTTTACCTCCGAATTCTTTATGACTGAACCGATTGACGTGAAATTTTGACTGAATGTGGGGAATGCCTTAAGGAACGAAACTTATATAATGCCGATGTGTGCTTTTGCCCTGGCGGTGGTTGTCACCCCTTCTTGGGGGTGAACATTTTTTCGCCCAAAATAACCACATAAATCGATAGAGGAGTAAATCTTAAGTAACAAATGTTATATAAAGTTTTTTGGATAATCCAATACTTTCCGAGTAATTCGTCATTGAAAATGTTGATTTTTTACTGAAAAAGTGCTTGTTTTCGGACAGTTTTTTGCAAATAACTCTGAAACCATTGGATTTAACGAAAAAGTTGCAATGAGCAAAAAGAAAGGTAAATAAAAAACAAATCTAATGGCATTATTTTGTTTTTCTCTAATTGCATATAAACCGAGTTATGGATTTTTAAACATTATTATATGTTAGCTAAAAACTAAATTGGAACCACTTAACGTTAAATAACGCCAGAAGTACTTTGAAAAAATCTTTAAAATGAGCTGTTTTAAAAGTCTAGAATCAAAATTAACGGAAATATGATCGAAATAACATGATAGTCTCATTTTTTTAAGAAAAAATTAATAAACAAATCAGTGCCTTTGGCGACAGAATTAAAATTAAATGTAATCCTCGATGCAATCCATTTACAGAATATGTTCTGGGTCTTTGGCTCACTTACAAAGCATGATTTCGAAAAAAACTTAATTTTTGAAAATGTAAATTTTTCAAATTTTTGAAAAAAATTAGATTTTTATGCTGTAACTTAAAAATTAAAGGGTGTACGAAAAAATTACAAGTGTAAAAAAATTTAGCTTTATTTTTGCTGAAGATTTTGCATTCTTTTTATTCCTCTAATGTTAATATTAATCGAGATATCGCCAGTTTAAGTTATCATATGAATTAGAGAACCACCCTTTTCGAGCCCTTAAACCCTTCAAACTTAAAAATGAAGGGCTTAAAAAAGATCAACTCAACAGTTCACATAGCCCTTACAATTCCCTGCAAAATGAGCCTTTGTGCGATTAAAAATCTTAAAAAGTAAGAAAGTTATCGTCAAAAAAATAAACACGTGTATAGGTGATAATTTTAGGAAAATTTAGGTCAAACAAGAATTTTGAAGCATTTAGATCTTTTTTGTATATATACGTATTTAGTATGAGTGCATATTCGAATAAACCAAGTGCTATATTATAACAGAAGAAAATGATTTCGTTGGTTTGAATGGTTTTATGAGAATGATAACTAGTAATTATGACGTATGCAAAATAAATTTTTTACCTTTCATCAATGGATCACCAAGTGATTACAACACCTTGTATACTGCTTTGGTAAAAGCTAGTGAAATTGCTTTGAAAGAAGGTATGAAAACTTGCATTATAACATTTTATAAGAAAGGAATAAATGTTTATTTAATACGAATGCACATTTAAAATGTTTCTATTCATTCAATAATATTTTTTCCTTTCATTTTCGAAAGAAGGGGTATTTTTCAAGGGTTGAAAAATTGCAATCGATAAAAAAGATTTTTTAATCAAGAAATCAATTTTAATTTGATAAAAATGCATGATTAAAACGTTTGAAAAAAGGGAAGTTGAAAAAAAATTTTTTATATTATTTTCATCCAAAGGGGTGGATTTTAAAGGTTTTACCGGGGTGAAAATTTGGGATACATTAAATTTCATGTTAGATAGCACATGAAATTACTCATACCGCATAAATAAAAAAGATTTGATTACATAAAATGCTTAAATTTGTCTTTTTTCTTTTTTTTTCCAATAAGGGGTGGTTTTCACCCCTTAAGAACAAAAAGCACACCTAGCGCATATATAAGTTTTGAAGTGGGGGATAAGATGAGCCTAATTCTAAATTTTGAGAAAAATCGATGGAGTTATAAAAAATTCGGAGGTATTACTATATTTTCAGCTACAGTAACTGGGCTATTAAAGCTTTTTCAATTCTGCTCACGACGGCATACGACTTTTTAAAATTTGGTTTGGATATGACAATAAAATTATCAGTTAAAGAATAAGAAAAATATCGATTAATGGATAAATTTGGATTCCTTCGAACACGATCACTTCACAGAATGGAACAGAGATTTTATTATTGTATGGAAACGGAGGGAAACTAATTTGAACATTTAATAAAATGACATTTTTTCATTTGTTGATATTTGTCTTATTATTCAAGTCGTATGTCGTCGTGAGTAGAATCGAAAAAGCTTTAAAATGAAGTGTCACTCAACATAGGGTGCCCTTTAAAGTTTAAGCTACCCCCTACCCTCCAAGACACCAAAAAACTTACGCCATCCTTTAAAAAGAAAATCAACGGGTTTCAGGGTTTTTTTGTTTTCTTGTTAATTCCGATACTTTCCAGGTGGGAAGTTTTGATTGGAAACACCATGTACAATCATGCATATTAAACATACCCTAATTTTGGTCAAAAACAACTGTTACTTACATATATCCCACATAGTAAAGTGTGCCGCTGCTTAATCCATCATTAGGCTGTATTGTAAACCATGAAAATTAAGTAAACAGGGACCGCACGGGGAGAACTTTTTCTTTGCATTATAATAGAACCTCGAATTTCGTATAACCACGCGGCCACACTACTCTGCTCGTAGCCTTACTACGTTCATTAGCAAAATTATGGCAATTAGGGAAATTATACTATTTATTTTTCAGTTGTAAGTAGCCCACAAGAGTTTTATAAATAACTCGACGACTTTCCCAATTAAGTAGGTGGATTAGAAGTTTATTTATAGTACAACATTGAATTGCGATGAATGGGAATGGGTGATACGTCCGTCGCTGAGGTTTGTAGAGTAGTTTCCGTCTGACCATGCCTCGAAGGTTAACATCATTTTAACAAATTTAAAGGTCGATCTTTTCTAAAATATATAAAATTGTCAGGGGCTTTAAAAGTTACAAAAAAAGTTCCTATATTCGAAGATTTTTTTTAAGGAAATTAGACCCAAATTGTGGAATAAACTTAAAAATTGTGCTAATATTACTGTTGTTTAATTATATTATTTACTTTCAATACAACCAATTAGTATAATTATAAATAATAGATAAGGTAACCGCTTGGTACCTCAATTGTGGCTTCACGACTAATATTTGGTTACTTTATTAATATCTCAAATAAAATTATTTTGTTTTGTCCAAGGTTGGTACGGCAAGTCATTATTAATAGGAATTTTGTCTGAAGCTGTCAGTATTCTCATTACCCACATTTATTATATGAGTATAATGAGCAATATGTTCTCAAAATACCTCCCACAAAAATTTCTCATTAAATTACAATTCGAGGATACGCGAATCTATGAATTAATTGTAGATATTAGTCATTTTAAGGAGATTCGATACCGAAAAAAAATGGTAAGAAAGTTTTCAAAATCATTAAAATCTATTAATAAATATGCCAACTGCCTCGTGTAAAAATATCAGATCGATTGCCAATATAGTTTTTTTGAAAAATGATATTAAAAATTATGCTCTTATACACAGGCTCTTATGGGAGTTGGGAAAAAACTTTAATCAAACGTGAATATTGCTCTTAAAAATGGGTAGGATCGGGAAAATAAAATTGTAATTAAAGAATTAAATATTACTAAACATTTTAAAACAATAAAAATATGCACTTGCAATGTAGTTCTTGAGATAATGGAATGAATATATAACGTTTTGACAAATTTGAACAAACATCTGATCCAATGAAATGAAATATGGCAACACTGTACGCTAATTTGAATAACTCGATTATAGACTATAAAATTATTCCAGTCGAAAACATATGTAATAATAATTAATATTAAATACATTTTTCGTGATCTAATGCAATATAATAGCACTCTGAAACAAACATTGAAAGGATCTCTTTGCAAAATGAACAGTATAGGTGTTCTGTCATAATCTTCAATTTGACAAGGCGACGTCTCACTATCATACACTGAGCTTCCTGATAGTTATCATAAATAGATTCTCGGTTTGCACATTTTACTTTTTTCTCATCAATCCATATTATGTTTCATGTGCATTTTATATTGCTTTTCTTTTGTATCTTGGATGTTCATCATGTTTACGAAATATGCGCAAAGTACAGTTGACAGTATGATAGTAATGACAGTTGACCCAACTTTTACCACTACGGCATGGCAATGGCAATGTTGCCAGATTTCATCCATAATTTTACAAGCCCTTAATAAATAAATAGACACTTTTATTCAAATGAAAAGTTAATTGCCGTGCATTAAACACGAAAAATATATGCAAGCTAATATGTGTTGCATAAATTTCATTCGTATATTATATTTAGTTCGCTCAAATTAGTTTATGTATGGTTGGTACTACTACGAAACTGTCGTGTATAAGAATAGGCTTCCCTCCCGCACCGCCTGCCCCGCAAGAGATGTATCGAACCTCCTTAAGATAACCCTATTGCTTGTGACGATTTACATCTTTAAATACATCTCTGGAATGACACAAAGTTGTCCCGTCATCGGGGGGTCTATACATACCGTGGGTATAAAATCATTGCTGCCAATTTAAAGAAAAATATTCTTTATGACTGGAAAGTTAGTACATTGAGATACTTACTTGTAAATATTGAATAAAATCGAGTTTAAAATATTTAAAATTATGTATTTCCATTCCCTAATTATTATTTTTTACCTAATACGCATTCAATTTGTTTTTTAAGGAAAAATTATATGGGATTTCGGCGTATACTCACGTCGCACTTAAGAAATAATTATTTTTAATTTTCTGCTTTATTTAGAACAAATTAAATGTTGTTTCTGGCAGAGCTTTATGTATTTTAAGTAAAATCGTCACTATATCGCACCGTACTGTTTGTGTAAACTTTTTAATGCAAGTTAGGTACGAAGTTGATTATTTAGTTGACAAATTTTATTCTTCTAGGTAGGTAAGTCTACATTGAAATAAGTAATACCTGGAAAACTGTTAGGGCAGTAAAAATAACATTTAACATCCTTGTTGTCCTTGTTGTTCTCGGGCTAGGCTTTGGAGGGGCAGACTTTCCATTAGAACTTCTAGGTCCCGCACTCAAATAACAACCACGGTACTACAAATATCAACACAGGCAGTAAATGCTTTAAAATCAAATTCTATTACAAGAATCACGTACAAAGAATTCATGAATTTATCGTAACATAATAATTGCCGATTTTAAAGGTAAATATTTGATCCCCCGTACAGCATCTCGGCCGGTTACAGACATCCTTAAACTTTCGCATAGTGACTCAATGGCATCTTCATATGCCGTTTAAACGAATTATGCTTTAATCAAATTGTGGCCGGTGGAATCCGACGGCCGTAGCGTATAAGGGCCGGACCAGGTCATGGGACTGTGTCGTTCTCGTAACGAGCTGCATCCTGTGCGCCTTTTTGCCTCAGAATTTGCCACAAACATCGCCAGACCTAATAGAACAATCACCAGGCAACCACCAACGCCGCCGAAAACGGCTTGGTTTTGTTTATCTTTCGATTTGTCCCTTAACAAAATAATTACATCTCGACAAAACGGACGTTGTAGTTTGACGACGATTAGTTTACCGGGAACGATTCGGAGTTTTCGATACTCGTCCGTCAGTGAATTCTAATACCGCTTCGTCAAGGTGCTTCATCTCTCACCTATACAGTTTGTGAATCGTGTGTTATTTGATGCATCCCTCGCTTCCACTTGACGCCCATGGCTGCTGGATATCAAGTATAGGTTGGTGAGTTGTACAATCTAAGTGACATTTGTAGCTTGTAGTACATAACCATGCCGATGCGTTTCTAAAAAAAAAAAAAAACATGTCTGGTCGAGTAACTTGGATCAGAACTTGTTAGAGGGTGAACTGGTTCAGATAACTCTTTATTTCTTTAAACTTTTTTGATTTTATCATTGTATGTGCTCGATATTTTGTATACAAGAAAAAAAATACTCCATTTTGTGCAAGGACTATCGTAATTGTCGTAATCATGTATTGTCGTAAGGAGTATTGTCAATTGTTAGTGATATACAGGGATGGCCAGAAGTACGGAGTAAAATTCATATCTTTTGAATGAGTTAATTTTTTTTAAAACGCCGAAACACGTTAACTGATTTTGATTTTTTCCCATCTTTCGGTTATATAATAATTAATATTTCTTCAACCCCCTAACCCCCAGCTACCCCTACTTTTTTTTTCAAATGGAAACATAAGGCATGAGGGGGCTCGTTGAAAAGCTTATAGAAAACCGAATCCAGCCATACCAAATAAACAAGTTTTATTTTTTCAATAACAAGTTTTTTTTCATTTAGAAATTGAAACAACTAGATAATTTACAAAAATAAACTCAATGTCGCAAATGCTGAAAATGTCCTCCATTCACTATTTGGCATTCTCCAAGACGATAGTAAAAGCTGTCCACAGCATTCTGAATGACTTCAGCTGGTAAATTATGCATCTCCGCCCTAATCTTGTTCTTTAAATTCTCAATATTATCCGGTCTGTCCTGGTAGACTCTTTCTTTCAAATATCCCCAAAGAAAATAATCCAGGGGTGTTAAGTCGGGGGATCTTGGCGGCCATTCAACTGTACCCCGTCTACCAATCCAGCGATTTGGAAACATTTCATCTAAGTATCTTCGAACATCAATACCAAAATGTGGGGGAGCGCCATCTTGTTGGAACCAAATTCTTTCATTCGGTATATCTGGATCAATTTCATGAGGGAAAATCACAGCTAGAGCAGGTATCAGGTCAAATGTTAGGAAATCCAGGTAGCGTGCGGCAGTAAGATTTTCTTCAAAAAAGAATGGGCCCAAGATTCTGTTGTTGATGATACCTGCCCATACATTAACTTTTTGTGGATGCTGCGTATGCGATTCGCATGTCCAGTGTGGATTTTCCTGGGACCAAAAGCGATAGTTGTGCCTGTTAACCACTCCATTTAAATAAAACGTAGCTTCATCCGAAAAAAGTACGTCTCGTTGAAAACCATTATTGTCGTCACACCGTCTCATCATTTCCTCACAAAATTGTAATCGCCTATCATAATCGTCTTCCAAAAGCTCTTGGACAAGACATACCTTATAGGGGTGGTATTTCTCTTGTTTCAGAAACATTCGAATTGCAGTTCGAGAAGCATCGTGATTGCGGGCCAATGAAACAGTTGAAGTATGAGGATTTTCAACAAGTTCTAATGCAATGTCTAATTTCTTTTCTTCATTCAAAGCACGTGCCCGTCCAGTTTTGGGCAAAGTCTGTACTGTACCGTGTTCCTCAAATTTGTGAAATATTTTACTAACTGTCCCTTGCGAGATTTGGTTTTCGGGATATTTCGCATTAAATAAATCGCGCACTTCAGCCTGACTTCTTATTTTGTCTCCACATCCAAGCAATATCAAGATTTCGATGCGTTGCCTTTCCGACAATACCATTGCAATTCAGTAAATAACTTGATTTTGACACAATAGTAACGTTTCGAACTCCAATTTACAACTAAAGCGAAAAATTAACCAGAAAGCCTGGCAAGTAAGTGGTGCCAAAAAAACGCAACATAAAAAATATATCTTTTTTGCGTTAGCAGTGATAGGTACAGTTTCAAATTCTTTATTTTATTCTGTGCAAATTCATGGAGGATAACACTGAAGATAATTAAATTTTATTTCACTTGTTAAGTAGGTGTTTTATACAACCCTAAAAACCTTGCTATTGAAAAAATAAAACTTGTTTATTTGGTATGGCTGGATTCGGTTTTCTATAAGCTTTTCAACGAGCCCCCTCATGCCTTATGTTTCCATTTGAAAAAAAAGTAGGGGTAGCTGGGGGTTAGGGGGTTGAAGAAAAATTAATTATTATATAACCGAAAGATGGGAAAAAATCAAAATCAGTTAACGTGTTTCGGCGTTTAAAAAAAATTAACTCATTCAAAAGATATGAATTTTATTCCGTACTTCTGGCCATCCCTGTACATATATAGACATAAGAAGTCCAATAATTTTTAACAATATGTTTTACTAGACTTGAATACTGTTTGATTTATTTCAAGATTTATTACTACACTTATGTGTGTTGCTTTTGTAACTTTCGTATACTACTGTATACAAAAAATAAGGTGAATTACTTATTTAAAATTCGGGAGTATTAGCATACAAACAATTATTTTTTTGTAGGTTGTTAGTATTGTTCTTGATATCTATGCACAGTTTCAAGTCAATATATTCCATTTCTGCAGATCTACTCGTGTTTTTATAAACATACGAATGTGAGTTTATCGATTTTCACTATGTTTGATTTTGTTGAACAAAGAATTTACATCAAATTGAAACGTTTAGGATGTTATAGAAGGCGTTTAGTGATGATGTTATGTCGCAAAAAAAGGTTTACAAGTGGTATAAAGACTTTAAAGAAGGCAGAGAAAGCGTTAAGGACGAATAGCGTCCCGAACGACCATCAACGTCAACTGATGAACAACACGATAATCAATTCAAAGATCTTGTGCTCGAAACCCGTCGATTAACAGTAAGAGACCTTATTGATACTGTTGGCATTTCAAAAGGTTCGATAAATACCATTTTAAAAGATTTGTTGTGCCTTAGACGCGTCAAATCTCGTTTGGTTCCCAAAACGCTCAACTTTTTGGAAATCAATGATTTCTGAAGACAAAGCAGTCATAAAACGCATAATTACTGGAGACGAGACTTGAATCTACGCTTATGACCCGAAAACAGCCGATCAATCGAGTGAATATCGCGCAAAAGGTGAACCAAGACCGAAAAAAACACGCCAAAATGACTCAAAAATCAAGGTCATCTTGACAGTTTTCTTTGATTATCGTGGCGTAGTGCAGTATGAATTTCTTCCAACCGGCCAAACTGTTAACAAGGAATATTGTTTGAGTGTTATGCTATTCGCCGGAAAAGGCCGGAATTATGACCTACTCTCGGTTTTTGCATCATGATAATGCACAGGTTCACACAGCATTGATAATTCGAGACCATTTCGACAAAAATTCAACTCATATCGTTCCTCAGCCACAGTATTCGCTTGATTTAGCACCGAGTGACTTATGGCTATTCCCTACACACTCAAAAGACCACTCCCTGAAGACCGTTTCGACTCGATCGAGGAAATAAAAGCCGAATAGTTTACCCTTCAATTAGTTAGTATGCCAAAAATCAATTTTTTGTTTCAACGAGAAATGTGTGAAATAAATTAATGAAAACAGAGCGCGGAAAAACGTTGAGCAACCATTGCCGGACGTCATAATACCGGTACGGGCGACTGGTAGAGCACTCCGCTCGCGCTCGCGTCGCTCTCATCCCATTCTGTGTTAATTGTAATACATACGGTGTGTGGTTCGCTTAGCAGTTTCGTTAATTATTGTTTTTATGTCTAAATGGGTCGAAACTGAGGATTGTACAAATATTGTATAGTTCCAGGCTGCAAAAGTACCTCAGGATCGACTCCGAATAAAATGTTTATTTCATTACCGAAAAATTAAAAGTTTATGTGATGTTATCCACGGTCTCCCCAGCCACGGTATGCAACTCAAAACCACCTTCGTTTTTCTTTGGTTGCACGTCGAGGGAGTTGTAAAATATTATTATTTGAACATTTAGCACACAATTTTTAACTTTATGCCGGAAAAAAATTCTACCCCATCTAAATGTTCGTGTTCACAAAAAATTCGAAATACGTCGGCGAGAGGTACCTATAAGCAGTTAAGAACCACTCCCGTTTTCCTTTGGTTGCCCTTCTAGGGGGTTGTAAATATTATTATTTAAACATTTTAGCGTAGAATGTTCAAGCTAATGCCGAAAAAAAATATTTTTATCCCATCTAAACGTTCCCGTTCACAAAAATTTCGAAATATACGTGGCGAGAGGGACCTATAAGCAATTTATTTAAATAATAATATTTTACAACTTCCTAGACGGGCAACCAAAGAAAAACGAGGGTGGTTCTGAGTTGCTTCAAATACTAGTCAAAGTACTACTGGCACATACACGTCGTCGCATACATCCACAAGTACCGAGTCTAGTACGTTGGGTACATTTGTACAAAAATGGAACGCAAAAGAAAATGTAGAAAAGCGAACCATTTACGTCATTGAGAAAAATCCGAAAATGGTATTCCAAGTCATTCTATGTTTATAATAAATATGTTGTGTGAAAAATGCATTTCAACAAGACTTGATGCATATATCTCTTATACAGTCTCTATTTATACACTTAAAAATATAGGTATAGGTATATAATATAGGTAAAAGTATAGCAAATATCTACACATCTCTCCGACTGCTCGCGACTTGATCGCCGAATGGCCGGTATCGTGACGTCATTACCTGTTCTCCCGCAGTGTTGACCTTTTTAAGTGTCTTACAAATTCCATATTAAATATATCACTTATTATTAATCCTATTGATTATTTTAAGATATGTTTAGGTGGTTAAATACTATCAGAAAATGAAAGAAAATGTTTAAAATTATACAGACTGTCTACTATAAGAGGGCCACTCCTATGTATCTCGCTTAATGTACGACGCACGTCAAAAATGTTTATATGTTTTTTGTTCTATTTTTTGAAGCCTTTATGCCCATAAAAACAAATTTGAGATCCATGGCCAACTTTGTGAGTAATTGTAAAAAATCCGGAGAAGTACCGAAAGTTATTTGTTACATTTTTTATAGTTTTGATATAAAAAATATAAAAATGTTCGTGTTGCTTCAAATGTGTTACCCCTTTGATCCTAATAATGTTATCATTTGGCAAACTGTTTATTGTTATAGTTCGTACGTAACTGTTGTCTTGAAAACTGTTACAGTTCATTGTTATTTGAAAAACTATCATTTTGAAGGTGTTATAAAATAAAAAAGTGTATGTCATTTGAGGAAAAGGAAAACTTTAATTCTGTAAGTACCTAGTAATATTTATTATTTTTTATATTTGACGTGTTTAAAACAATTTCTAAATTAACATAAGCAACACGAAAATTTTTATATATTTATGTATATTGACGAAATTGATTTGGAAGCATAAATAAAGATTTTTTATTTTTTTAAACAAATTCGCCTTATTTTTTGGACAACCCGAGACAATTTCTATAAAATTTATTAATATCTACAAAAGTATCAACGGTGATGTGGTAACAAAAGCTACAATAATATATACAGTAGTTTCTATAAAATATCTATTACATTTTGAAATTTTATTTATATTTAGTCGACAGTGTCGCCACAATTCTATGCAGAAAGTGGATAGATTTAACAAAATTGTAGTAAAGTTAAACAACAGCTACAATTTGTTGGTCATTTTTTGACACAGGCTGAAGTTAGTCTTATTATCTACACAAATTATAGCCAATTTTGTAAATTTTTAACATATTCTTTTTCCGTCTAGATCATGTTTGTGATTCATATTTGAATTTCTATCCATTTTGTGAATATATTTGAGTCTGTTATACAGTACCTACCTATATTAATTAGTTCACTGATTCTGATCTTTTCATTGGTTTTATACTAGGGTTTGGAAAAGACAGTTTGCTAACATTGGCTTATTCAAAAAGTTTCAAGAAAGAAAAATTAACAATAACAATAAACTTAATTGGAGATTAGCTACAGAATCCAAGAGCTGGATGAATATTTATTCATTTGTCGGCTAAAATCTACTTTTAGCCTATACCTATATTACTTCTCCCACTTGTCGACTGGACAAAAATACTGGGGAAATATCTCAATTATACGTAATAAAAATAAACGAGAATTATTTTTCAACCGCCGGCCGGGTCTGATTTAATCAGGATTAATATTTATTATTACCCCAAATTGATCATGTCATTCCATAGGCGCAGTTTGGGGAAAAATGGACACAGAAAACATTAAATGCAAATAAAAATAAAGCATATAAAAGTAGATCCTTTAAATCTACACTATAGCGTCAAAATGACAGCGATTGTGCTCTTTAGAACTGTTTTATTTACGTTAAATCGTAAATCTTGCTATCACTTCGTGTTTTATTCGGATTCGAAGTTCCCAAAATGACTCACTTGACTTTGTTAACAGCCCTATACTGGAATGTCAATTGAAACATTCGAGAAAATTGCCTGACTGAAAATTTTTACCTTCCCCCGCATTTCTTTCGTATTTCGCCGCGTATAATATTCCTCAGTAGCTAATGAAAACTTTTCGCCTCTCACGCTGCCATCCAAGTCTTTCAATTTCCTTCTCTTGAGAGCTTCTCTCGAGTTCCTTTTCATCTAAAAGCGTTGATGCTGTTACGCCATTTTGTTTCAGTCTCTAACTAACTAAGTCATCCTATCCCACAACTAAAAACATTTTCACGTGTTGCTCTTCACTGGGTGATATCTATGTCATCAGTTTAACATTCAGTCATTGGTATATATAAACTCAACTCGACTGCAAACTAGTAATTCGATCGTTTTTAAGTAGACATCGTACAACGTCAATTATCATAACAATGCAATTATACGAAAGGCAATACCGCCTATATCTAAATTTGTTTATTGACGAAGACGACTGGACTGACCACTGAATTCGATTTCGATAAATTTAGAGGTGATGTAGCGGTAGACGCAAATCGACAATTGCCTTGTTTATTTCCACACAACAAAATCAATGATGCCAGGCAAATCGGCAGATGATGACAATTACGACAATTAAATATTTTAGAGACATATTTGTCATACGGATGATTGGGTCGTTTGATAATACTTATTTTTAAACGTGGCCCGTGTCAGAGACACCGAAAAGGCTGCTTTGAAGTAACTCATTTGCGCCGATTTGTGTTCTTCGCCCCGAGTTTTCGGCTCTGGGCTGGGACTATTGACGTAAGAACTACTTAGGAGTGGTCAGAGGGCAAGAAGTCGCACTGCTGTTTCTTTATTAGAGTACAGCACCGCTTACCAGTCGGATACGATTCGATCAAACTCTCACTATGGCGTAGGAATCATAATGTTTTGTTTCAGTGAAAATGGATAATAAACGGTATTCCGATAGTTTAAATGTGATAATACCTATGATATGCAATCCAATTTGAAATTGCCAAAAAACCGTTTAATAAATCTTATTAGTGAAGCTTAAGGAAGCGCCAATGGTTAGGCTCACATTTTCTTCGACATTTGTCGGTTACAACTAGTCATTAGACAATTTAATATTTCTGAGTCACCTTTTACACTCGACGCGAGATAAAGATTTCCAATCTGAATCGTATTTTGTTTGAAATATGACGGCTTAGCCGCTTGTCTATATGGGGCGTTCCCATTAAACTCGTGTGGCAATATTTTACCGTCACATCTGACATTTTACGAGTTTTGTACAAAAATGCTTTCCTGGTAGATTGGCATTTTTAAAATGGGACTAATCGGCAAACACTTATTAACAGACCCCGTATGCATTTTTTATTGTTTCTATTAAAATAGTTGCATTTACGTTACAATAGAAAAATCGATTTATCCTAGTTAACAAATCTTGCTAAACGTCTACTACCTACTTACGAATAGTTAGATTGAATGGTTTTAATGAAATAAAAATTTTATATATTTTTTTTAATGAACACTGTATAGGTGTCCGCAATGAAATCAGTTAAGTTTCTTATAAAAGTTATAAAGCATACAATTCTACATAAAAATGGCCTCTTGATTTTTTCTTGTACTATTAAAATTAACAGAGTTGGAAGTTAAGGGAAGATTTCAGAAATTTTAAAAAATCATAAGCAGAAAGTGAATGAATTTTATAATTTTTTTTTTCAATCTAGGTACTCTAAAAAATTTAACTTTTTTTTCAGAGAAATAGATATAATTTTTAATAAGAAAGTTATAACAATTTCAAATTTTTTATCGTTAATTTTAATGATGTAACAAAACTAAAACAATTTTTTTCCTATACTATTCTTTTGATTATTTAAAATATTGAAAAGATGCCTTCGAATTTTTTTTACGTTTATTTTTTAGACAGACAAATTTATTTACCTTTTCATATTTTGAATTTTATTTAGCTCCTACGACACTGCCAGAACAAAGATAAAAAATCAGGTTCGCTTTGTTGCACTCATGGCAGATACCGAAGTTGTGGACAACTCGTATATTTATGACAAAGATAGATTATTTCTTTTGCTATTGTCAATGCGCGTGCGTCAGTAAACGTGTGTTTCATTAAAATATTGTATGCTCAATATCCGTTGTTAATCTCAAAAAGGTAAATACATATTAATAAGGACTAATATTTTTTCTTTTATCCAAAAACGAATTTAAATGGATGCAAACTAACCCTCATGTTCACCCCCAAAAATAATATTTCCGTGATAACTCGGGTCTTAATCAATATTTTGGAATGAAACAAAATGGAAATTACTTCTTATAAAAAACATTTATGGGTTTATGTAACGCGTCAGTTGAATGAACAGTATGACGATATTCCACCAAATAGAGATACGCTCTGGGAACATATACAAAATATTTGGAACGCTATAGACGTGAATTATATACGACGCGACGCCTTGTTACATCTATGCCAAACAGATTACAAGCCGTTGTTGATTCGGATGGTGGTTGGACATATTATTAGACTGTTTTGTTTATAAAGTGATGTCAAAATGAGTAAATAAGTTCATAACATTATGGGCCCGGAAATGCTTCCTTTCTGATAGATGTAAAATTTAAAAAATCCCGTTTTTCTAAATATTTCGAAAACGATTTAAGATATTACACTGAGCTTTGGTGTATAGTACAGTGGCTGTGTAATATCGTAAATCGTTTTCGAGATATTTAGAAAAAAAACGGATTTTAAATTTCCTTCGACATCTATTTCAGAAAGGAAACATTTCCAGACCCATAATGTCATGAACTTATTTACTTATTTTCACTTCCAGAACACGTCCTTAAAATATTTCCCTTTCCTCCCGAAACTGTATAAGTTATAATAAAACTGTAGTTTACAATATTTTTTTTATTTTGTTGCCTTCATGACCTATTTACCTACTTTCTGCAGAATATGACACAAATTCTTATTTCAAAATATTAATTTTCTCAAGGACCAGAAAAATAATGTGGCAAGACAAAATAATTTCAAAACCTGTATACTCTTCACTTTTTATAATGCATATGCTTCAGTCCTGCAATTTTTTGTTATGTGTCGTTAAACACGTGCCTACACAAAAAAAAATCTGACACGCCCCTAATTATTGATGCCTGCCAAAATTCCTATTAATAGTCCACCGGCTTCCCGGCTCGCCCCCATAAAAGTAGTATGCCTTTTAGGTTGGAAACCTCTTATCTTGCGTAAAAGGGCGGTATTTATAAAGAATTAAACTCATCAGTGGTGCTTCCCAAACAGTTTTAAGAAGGGCGTCTTTTCTGTACCTACGTATGTAAGAATCGTTCCGATTTCCTGTAACAATAAACGATATTATGACGATGGTTCCTTTCGTCAACTAAACTTTTCAGATGTTTACAGACGCGAACCATCCGCATCCAAGTCTTGTACATACGTTCATTAAAAATCCATTTACATCAGCAAATATGCATACAATGCGACGTTTCCCTCGTCCATTGTCTTCCAAAAGATCATTCAAATCATTTGCGTCATCCGCTAACTGATTTGCAGAAACAGAATAGATCGCGAATAGGCCGGGACACACCCACAATTTATCCCACATTTTTCCTAGGAGGCTGCAACGACGGCAGACGCCACATTTTTCGCCACGTTGCGCCACAAGTGTCGCTTACTTGACTCATCCTAAAATCCCTTCCGAACAACGAGACCTCTTGATTGCCGAATGACGTAAATGGTAGTGTAAGATTTTTTGCGGACGATTCCTGGAATCACCAAAGCAGCACAGGCGCTTCGACGCTGTCGTTTTGGTAAAGCGTCTGGTCCGTAGTGAGATGTTTTATCGTCACCACAGGTTTCTTAATCGTCCGTACAACACCAATAATATTCATGCCACTTATAAAATTAACGTCTTTAGGGCATTTAAAACAAATACCGAAATGGATAAGAATGCTGATTTAGTTTAAAGCTGACGGTGGTGGGGTCGTGGAATAGAATTTTATTTCTTAAAATTATGTTAAGATTTTTTTAAGGCATTAAAATTTTGTCTTAGAAACAACAATAAAGTGCATAAACCTTGCAAGATTCTTTTTAAATATAGCTATTTGCTTCAGGTGTGGAATTCTGCAGGTTGTTAAAAAGATTATGCGTAAAAAATATATTATTCACTTAGGTATGATTCCTTTAACATTCCGCAGCCGTACAATGTATATCGTGTCAATAGAATTAAATACATTACTGAATTCTTCTTGGCAATAAATTGGTATTGATGTAAATAAATACCTATTTCATATGTCACTGTTTTCTTATAACACCCGGGAATCTAATAAACTTAGTTGTTTCAACGACATATTTGTATTCATACAAGGATTTTAAAAATGATTGAAGAGAAAATGTGTCTGAAGAAGTACTTTTGAGATTGCCTTCCTGAGAAATAAGACCCCGGCCTAAATCCAGATTCAAAGGAAAGCATCTGGAGTAAATGATGCGCTGTTTTAATGTTTTAATTAAGCAGTCAGTATACGAGTACTTTGAGCAAATCATCGACTGACAAGGCCAGAGAAAATTACGAACTATGAGATTGTATTTATGGGGCTTGTCTCGTTCCCTGAAATTAAACAGCAGAGAAATTGCTGGAAACATCCTTTTGACGGAAAAAATAAGCGATAATGTAAACAAGATTTTAAATAGCCATTTTCCTCTATGCACCAGTACCGCTTTTTAATTTAGAATTTTATTATATTCGTTTATTACATACTAAAATAGAAAAACCTTTTCCGTCTTCCATCTAGATGATATCTGGTCGATTTTTGAGTCAGAAACGGACATTTCTCAGAAAAACCACTTTATTCATGAGATTAGATGCAGAATCCTTAGAAAAATTGTTTTAATCATGAAATCTAATTTAACAACGATTGTTTGCTCATTTAATCGCCAACGACAGTTACCTGAGCAGAAACCTATGAAGGTTATATTTAATTTTCAATGGCTTTTATATAAAAAGGGGGATTTTGTGTGGACTGACGTTTCCGGAATTCTGATTATGATGATAATCAAAATCCGCATCACGGCTGTTAATTTAGTTATAATTGTAGGTTTTGATTTAGATGCACATGAGATACTTTTCTCCTGTACTGACTGTACCGCGAGTGTCGAAGGGCAGATTAGTATTAGATACATGAAAAAATCCATGAGAAATTTTTTTTATTGATTTTTGGTAGACGTAACTTATATTTTAAAACGGAAATACCATGAGCACCGATTTGATTGCGATTTTAACTGCTTTTTTATTGAATTTTGCGTTATTTACTTGCGCCAGAGAGTTCTTTGACATCATCGCCACAGATAAACATAATAAATAGTTTTAAAAGATAATAAATTTCACGTTTTTAAAAACCATAACCATTTATAAGAATTTTTACTGAAAATATTTATTTTAGATGCTGTTTATTTGATTTTTTTATTCCTTTAAACAAAGCAATCAACGGCAATAAACCAAAAATAAATGAATGTACTTAAGTATATATGTACAAAAAAATTAGCCATCTCTGTGTGTCTGACAAATGGGAGGGAATTTTCCGCGTGCGAGTTAAGTTTAAGGGTATTTTTCCAATATCTTTGGGTTACAGTAGCGTAACCGCAATTCATAGGAAACGGAATGCAGTATGCGTTTCAATAGAGGCTACTATTATAGTGGTTAAGCTTTTAATCAAGATTAAAATCGCATTCTTCTCGTTAATTTTAAACTTGCATTTATTCATGGAAAATTTTCTAGGTACATTTTCGTTGGCAAGTTTTCCGACTTGTGTTCTTCGAATTAACATTATTTAAAATCATATTTATCACTGTCTATTGGAAAATTAATATGTATAGGTTTAAAACATAGATACCTATGTCGCTTAATAGCTACTCTTCAAACAGCTTTGAATTTGGACTTTGGCAACAAATACATATTCTTTTGGACTTGAAAGTCTAAAAGGGTGCAATATAAGCGCATGCAAAAAAACTCTTACATTGTCTGATTTTCCTTCCCAACATGACCCTATTTTCCAATTAAATTTTTCCTCGAAAAATTCCACTATTTTAAACCGTAGTGTTGAGGACTGACTCACGAAAATCCCCATAATTTTCCTATTTTCAACTTGTGGACTTTTTTACGACAACTTGTGGTTAAACCTCAACAGATGTGGATACCTATTAAAAAAAGATATTGCGGCTGAACAGTTTAAATTACAGGTAAAATAATTATGTTCGGAAACTGTTTATTTTTTAAGTTCTATTATGATTGATTGTGAAGACTAAACTGTCTAAATGTCTGTGTATAAATAAAAACTGATTAATTGGTCTTTATGAACTCAAATGATTGCTGTTCTTTATCTAAGGCTTCGTAAATAGTCTGGCGCTAATTTTTAGATAAATTGTTTTCTCCTGCTTGATATTGAAGAAAAACGACCTCGAGTATAAAAATATTATTTGGCTATTCTCCTTCTAGAATTCAACAAGTTACACAAGTATTAATATTACGATGGCTAGTTCAAATCACTTGAGCATTAGAAGGAAAAACGCATAGTTTTTAATCGTTTCTCACTTCATTAACAGATAATTTTGAATTCCAACAGAAATACCAGGTTCTAAAAAGTAAATGTAGAACAAAACCATCTAAACGACTTTTGTTAGTCTACTCTCTTTGTTAATCTGTTTATGTCACAGTATAATGTGAATTGTTACAAATTCATTTTATACAGGGTGTTCCAATTAAAACTTCGAAACTATCGGAATTAAAAAAAAACAAAAAAACCTGAAGCACGTCGATTTTCTTTTCAAGGGGGACACGTGATGGCGTAAGTTTTGGTGTCTTGGAAGCTACCCCATAGGCAGGGGTGTAAAATACCCTTAAACTTTAAATGGCACCCTATGTTAAGTGACACCTCATTTTAAAGCTTTTTCAATTCTGCTCACGACGACATACGACTTTAAATTTTGGTTTAGATATTAAGAAAATCACCAATTAAAGAATAAGACAATATATCAATGAATAAAAGAATGTTATTTTATTAAATGATCAAACTGGTTTCCCTTCGCTTCCATACAAAGATCAAATCTTTGATCCATTTGCGAACGAACATTTCGAACCATTTCGGGCGTAATCATTCTTCAATAATTTCTCGATAAAAAACATTATCGTTTATTTGTCAATACAAAAACTTCATATTCTATCAGTTCAACTTTTTTACCTGTTTTACTTTAAACTAGACAATATTGTCTGGTCTTGTCTTGTCGAGGCAATATCCTTAAAATCATCGTCGATTGAATTCCAATTCGTGAAAATGGTTTATACCTACAATTGTGGAAAATATGGAAATAATTAGTTTGTTCTACAACAATAATGACTGTGCACGGCAGGCAGCACAGATTTTTAATGATCGTCATCCTGACAAAAACACTTCGCATCGGTACGTCCTGGATTTAGCGGATAAATTTTCGGAAACTGGATCGGTTGTAAACGAACGTCAACGTGAACAGGTCGTAATCAGGTAGCTGTCTTAGATCATGGCAATGGAACCAAATTTGAGTCTCAGGAAACTTGCGAGTACCTACTTCAGGAATTTTTGTACCTAGTTTGTGTGGTTTCAGGAGGATGTTACTCCACGTGCCTGCCAGATTGCCAGATCTAACCCCCTTAGATTTTTTTTCTATAAGGACATTTAAAGTCGAAAATTTATGCAACACGACCGAAGTCACTTGAGGCGCTTCGTCGGTGAGTTGCTGAAGAATGTCATCATATAACATCAGAAATGCTTCGAAATGTTCGTTAGACCTGTCTCAGTTTTTTTTTAATTCCGATATTTTACAGGTGGGAAGTTTTAATTGGAACATCCTGTATCTTTCACTTAATAGGTACAATAGCAGAAAAAATAGACCTACCTACCGATTAGACGTCATTCGTTCCAAAAATACATAAAACAATAATTGATAGAGGGCCAAATGAGGTTAATATTTGATTTGCGGAATATAAAAATACCTACCGCTGTTTGATATCCCTATCAATCAGTCCGCACTTAAACTATTTGTACTGTATATCGATTACTAATTAATTTCTTAGCGTGTGGGATATTTTAATAGATTACACAGCTTGAACTTGACATATTCATTTTATTTACAGTCTACATAACATATTAGTCATTAATAGATGTTTATTAGCCACCGGTTACAGGGTAAAGTGGGGCAGAGGTGCATCATTTGAAGGGGGAAGTCGATCCAGAGATTATTTCTGACACAGTTCCTTTATCAGAGTGATGTCATCCAAGATATGAAAACATTTATTTTATCAGAACATCTCTCTTAAAAAATTTTAAATCTGGCTGGCGCAATCTCGACGTGAACATTGCGATTTTTCAGCGATTTCGATAAGAAACGGTGTGCGTGTATTTCATCAGGAAACAATAAAATGCAAAACCAACATTCACTTTCTATCCACACTGCCATAAGTAGCAGATATTTTAGCGCGCTACCGGATCTAAAAACCAATCATTTTTTGCATAATCGACGTCATACCGATTATTACGATATAAACAAACATTAGAACTGAAATATAAATGGAGAAATAACTGTATTTGTGAAATTTATAAGTTTATTATCTCGTAAAATTGCTCTGGTGCGCAATTTGGCTCAATTATGCCATCAGGAACATAATTACTTTATTTTTGTAAACAACATAAAAACAAGTTAGGAGAACCGCATGATGCCACTTTTGAAATAACTTTTGCAGAAAAAAAAAAGTGTCTGCTTGTCTAGGAACCAAACGGGGACATTGGAAAAATTATATCAAACGCGACGAATGCAACATTTACAGTGGTTTATTCTCAAACTTCATTTATATGATTTTTTTAGAAGATGTTTTAATCTTATCGTCATATTTTAAAACCGCAATTCAATTCGTTTATATTGTAATCAATCATCTTTCATTAGTTCATAATTTCTCCAAAAACAAGTTAACGATATGACAATAAGTTATTTGCTTCACAACCGTAACATTTCTATAATACGCAAGACTAATCTGTTACAGATTTAAGTTCTAAAACTTTAAGTTTTAGAACTTAAAGAAAACTTTAAACTTTCTTTAGAAAAGATTAAGTTTTAAAACTTCGCAATTTTTTGTATTTTTGCAATGCATGCTTTGTATGCATATACTTACTCTATGTCGATTAATTGATGCCCGAACGGTGTGCGGAGGTTCTGGCTCCACAATCTTCTCTTCAACAGCTTTTTTCCTACTTTTGCTATTTTCAGTTCTAATTCTCAAGCACTCATACTTTCTTTTGATCACAAATTTTCCTTTCTGCCGACTGTGCGACCGATCACATAGCATAATGTATACCTATATAGATGACAAGGACTGCCAACTGACAAATAATAAACTCAGTATACTCGTGCTGTTGCTAAGTTTATGTTGCAATTTTTGGCGTTTATTTATGCATATTGGGTAAAAAATAATAATTGAGAGATCGAAATATATAATTGTAACTATTTTAAATTCGATTTTATTCAATATCTGCAAGTAAGTATCTCAATCTACTTACTTTCTAGTCATAAAGAATATTTTTCTTTGCAACGACAGCAATGATTTTATAACACGGTGAGTATAACCCCTATGAATCACCCGATCTTCCTTAATTAGCTTAATAACATAGTTATTATTTTCCTATACACCTTATACAGGCTGGTCCATTTTCGGTGTGATTTCAGGGTATTTCAGAAACTACTAAAGATATGATAATTCTGACATCACGTTCTCG
The DNA here is from genome assembly GCF_000390285.2 of Anoplophora glabripennis. Classification (NCBI taxonomy): domain Eukaryota; kingdom Metazoa; phylum Arthropoda; class Insecta; order Coleoptera; family Cerambycidae; genus Anoplophora; species Anoplophora glabripennis. Next base: position 297,844 of record NW_019416504.1, on the reverse strand, counting down.
AGCTCGATTTTCATGGCAAACTCAATTGTCAAATCAGAAATTTGCTATCTTCATTTGTTTCTGAGTTACAGGGCGTTTCTCGTTATTGTGACACTTTTAAATATGTCTGTATCTCAGCTGTTAAATAAGGTAGAGTTAAAGAGAAGACTGCTCAAGACTAATTCTTTGGCGTAGAATTGAATGCCGGTATTACATTTTTAGTAGGTCTAAATGGAAATCGTATCTAGTCACGACCTAAAAAAATGGAGATTTTTTTTGGTTTTCAGCAATAGTTATTTTTACAAACCAGACGATACGGGGTGTTTTATATATAAATTCGATCCCTTTTTACATCTTAATATGGCTGGCTATGAAAATACATACAAAACTATAATTCTTACTTTTACAAAACTTATATCTGTTCTAAAAATATGAAGTTTATTTAAAATATATATTACATATAAGAAAAGACAGAGTTTTCAAATTCCACTTCAACTCAAGTTACAATATTAAACGTAAATTAAACAATAGTAAGTACCTACATCGTCATCTAAATGTTCAAATTACCGTTCCTCAACTGTAACACATTTCGCGCATCTGCTGGCAACGCTTCGGCTAGCATTCATTAAATGTATATTAGAAATATTATTAAAAGAATTTTCAACATTCCGTCGAAGTTCCTCGGTAGAGTAAAAAGGAATTTTAAATATAATGTCTTTTAGAAAACACCAAAGGAAAAAGTCCAACGGTCTCAAATCACGTAATCTAGTTGGCCATCTGATCGGTCCGTTTGTTCCTATCCACGTATCTCCAAAAATTTCGTTAGTTGTATGTATTATCATACGAGTATATGCTGTGCATTTAAAATAAACGTCATATTTTTACAACAGATATGAGTTTTGTAAAAGTAGGAATTATAGTTTTATATGTATTTTCATAGCCAGCCATATTAAAAAGGAAAAACATGTATAATTTATATATAAAACACACCGTGTCTCCTGTGTTTGTAAAAATAACTATAGTATGTGATATTTTGCTAAAAAGCAAAAAAAATCTCTATTCTCTTAGGCCATGGTCAGCTACGATTTCCATTTAAAAAAATACAACTCCGGGTCATAACTCCGAAATCTTAAGATCTACTAAAAATCTAATACTGCCATTCAATTCTACGCCATAGAATTAGTCTTGAGCAGTTTTCACTTTAACTCTAACCTTATTTAACAGCTGAGATACAGGCATGTTCAAAAATGTGACAATAACAAGAAACGCCCTGTAACTCAGAAACAAATGAAGATAGCAAATTTCTGATTTAACAGTCGAGTTTGCCATGAAAATCGAGCTCGAGAACGTCGTGTCAGATTTATCATATCTTTAGTAGTTTCTGAAATACCCTGAATTCCCATCGAAAATGGACCAGCCTGTACGTATTATTATGAATTCAGTAACGTATCGTGAAACGTGGAGAATCTTTACAAAGCGACCTCATTTAAGGCGACCACCCCGTATAGGCCCAGGCTCGAAACCGAAACCCCCGTGCACTAATAGAAACAAGGCAGAGTTGACGCCCGCTGTGAGTTTTGAGAATTGCGACGGGCGTAGGACGACGGCGTACGTTGAGGATGGCACGTTGTGGCCCCCAAGAAGTCCCCGGTGTGCACGAACCTCTGCGATATCTGCGAGTCTGCAAATAACTTTCTCATGCGATGAGCTAACCCGAATTCCTACAAAATCAGGAAGGTGGGCACGGTACGAAGAATCGGCCAGAGAAGTGGAGACGTGCTGGGAATCGCCGAAAATAATAACGGTTTTTCCAAATCGCGGCGAGTTTCGGGAGGATTTATTATTTCTGATCGGCGTCTACGCGGGCAACAATTGGATCAGGTGGAAGTCCAAGTCAGTGATGGATGGTCCACTGGTGATTGCGCAAGTGACACACAACGCAATGAACGTCTGAAGTGATTGGAAGTTATCGTAATTGTAATAATTTATTTAAAATTACGCAATGGAAAGCATTTAAAAATCTTACTTTAGTACGTAAACTCAAAAATATGTATAAAAACTGTTTGTTATACAAATACTTCTGTTTTTTGTATTCCATCGACGATTAACAACAAAAGTTTTAAGCACATAAATTTGCCTACAACTAGTGTGTACATGCTTGTTCAGAAAGACACCCAAATTCAGAGTACTGAAAATCTATTTTTTTTTTTTGTATTGTCATAAATAGAGAGATCTATTCAGTTACATTCTCGAAGTCATCATTTATTTACAACTTCCTCCTCATGGAAACAGTCATCTAGATCTAGAACGTCTTACATTTCTCTTTCTTAAATTCAAAAATACATAATGGGACCTCAAATACCTGCTTCACATTGAAACAGTCGGTATTTTGATCCAATTTCGCTGTTCCGGTGTCCTTGGATAGAGAAACTTTGAACAGGGCCATAATAAGAATTTCGTACTTGTGCAAGAAAGCGTACAAAAATATACAATAATAATCGAGATAAATATCTATACAGGGTTTGCCATTTAACACTCCCGCTGCCAATATCTCCGAAATGAAGAAATTTATTTTCGCTCCGGAAACTGGGGTTGGTATGTCCCTCGAATAGCTTCAAATTGCAGTTAGAACTGTAAGTTCAAATCTTTCTGTATAGATGGCGTGGCGATGGTAAATAATGTTTTGATTCCTGGAACGTGGAAATGGTCCATCGGAAAGATTGTTAAATTTTGAGTATTTTTTGTAATATAAAGTTTTTCTCTCTATTTACTTGTTTTCGACATATGTCGACTTCAATATGCAATGTATGATGTAACAGGAAAATCTGTTATTTTATTTAAATCACACTGAGACAAAATATTCTTTTAAAATATGTATGTATTGTTATTATTCACACTATATACTAACTAACAAACAATAAATTATAAAAAACAAATGATCAACTACAGAAAAAAAATGTACAATGGTAAATCTTATAACTAGTAGTTAAAATGAAAGACGCAAGCTGATAAAACTGTAATTATTGAAAAACTAATATGTGTCTGTCATCTGTCATACAAGTCTTATTTTAAACAAATGGCATGAGCCAGTAGCCACCTATGACTGCATTTTTAATAATATTTGATAAAATACGGTTCGTCTTCTGCCCTTTATAAGATTTACCATTATACATACAAATATTGGAAATAAATTTATATTACAAAAAATTACTCAAAATTTAACGATCTGTCAGATAACTTCATTTCCATGTTCCAGGGATCAAAAACTAACAGTTCTAACTACAATTTGAAGCTATTCGAGGGACTTAACATTTTGAACAAAAAATTTTTTTAAATCATTTAATTTTTGATTTACTTTTCGCTTTGTCTAGTTATTGTTTTTTTTTTGGTTGTTTCAATTTACAAATAAATTTTCATGTATTGTTTGCCATCTTATTTTATTTAAAAGTACACAACACAAGTAAATGAAGTGACTACAAACCGCCTGAAAAAAATTAGGAGTATTGCAAGGGTCGTTACGTTGTCGCATTACGACATGGTCACATTAGATGTTAGGTACTTAAATACTTCTATTGTTTTACACTTTTTGTCAATAACAAACTGTTCTATCTAAAAACAGCATCATTTTTTATTTTCAGCAGGGCCGTATTAATTTTTTTTATAATTTAATGAGTCTGAGTCGCCATAACTCCGCCATTGGTTGTTTGCGGGACTTCTACTTCTAAAGAAAAATGGTATTTTGTAAGAACATGTGTCATGCCAAATTTGGCTTAAATAGCCTTCTTCATTTAGTTATTTTAAAAATTCGAATTTTTGTTAAAAATCTTTAACGTCCTATATTTCGAAAATGAAGCATCTCTGGAAAAAAAAAATTGATTTTTTCTTATTTTTTTATGAGGAATATCTCCTTAAAATTTGTCGACTTGATCCTGAAACACCCTGTATAATGTTAAAGAAATTTTCATTCTAAATTTCTAAATTTTCTAATTTGCTAAAAAATATGTATTAATATTGACAAAATTATTGAAAGGTATTTTACGTTTATACAAGATTGTATTATTTTACATCTTCAGCATGTTATTTACTATACTTACTACATTAAGTATAATTGAGTACCTATTTCTAAATATTAAAACCGAATAAATAATATCTTCTTATATGGATACTGGATAGATTTCGATACTTCTGCCACAGGCTAAATAGCTGGGCAATATAGCTACGCAATAGCTACGTAGCTATTTTGTCTGCGCTTTTGCCCATTAAACTTTTGTTTGGAGACAAGCAAAAACCATTTCATTAACAACAACCATTTCATTATTTTATTGAAATGATTCTTAAAAGGTCTACCAACCTTTCAAGATTAGAACAGTTTTTGATGAATTGCCTTGATCACCTTAATTTTTTCACAGTTATTATCAATTTTCCATACTTTTCGAAAGCACGAGTATGCATACCCCTTTTGGTACGCCCCTGGAAACTTCACTGTGCGGCTTGAATGAAACGAAACAAACAAGACACAGTTATAAATTGTTTATTTAGTGTTTTCCGACTCCATTGACATCGGTGACTAATAGTCAGTTACTCCAAAACAAACGTAAATGTAATAATATTGCTGATAAGGCCAAGACTGTATCTTTCGCGGTTCATTCATATTTTTTCCCTGAATGGGTTTGCGGTGAAAAATATGTAAATCGCGCGTGATTCTATGCGACTTACTATTACGGTTTGTTTTATGTAATAAATAATTTAATCAGGATGTATTCTCCATTTTCCGAGAAGGTTTAGAGTTTCATCCTGGAAATCTAATTGACTTATTAAGGTCACCCAGCTAAACAATTTGCACCAGTAACGCATTAGTGTAGTGGTTAAAGACGAAAAAAAATTACTGTAAAAAATTATACAATACACTCAAAAATCACGTACAAATCTGTCACAAAAAATTCAGTTCAAACGTGATGAAGTTAAGATTGATTTAGGAACGGTAAATGCTGGGACCTTCAGAACTTCTGTTTTGTTTGGAAACACTCAGTGTCACGGTTTTAACTACACGTTTTCTTTGCCCTCCCTTAATTGCCTACACGGCATAAAAAGAAGTACTAAGAATGTTTTCTTTGGAACTTTCCCGACCGACTTCAAAAAACAGTTTTCTACATACAATGTAACTTTAACTTAAACTTTTCAGGAGTATGGTAAAAGCAATTATTCGGTAACGCAGTCACATGTTTCCTTCACAAGTTCCTCAAACTGGAAGAAAATAATTTCTTAATTGTATGTTGTTCAAGTGATAATTGTTTCATGACTAAATGTGATTGAACATAGGTACAAAACCTTTAAAAAGGATTGCCAGGATATAAACTGACAAAAACTTGCCCTGTATTGTTTTATTTTTGTATGAAATAATGGTCCATAAGATCTTTACCTCCCTAAATTTGTGGTACTTTTTGAAACATCAAAAAAATCAAAATTTGATTCCCACTTTTGATTTTTCGAAACTTTTGAAGAATCAATCAATTAATTAGTATAGCCTTATATTTAGTTCTAATGGACATATTACCCCGAAATTAATGAATTTTGTTGAATATAAAAATTTTTCCTGCGCGACTAGTCACATGTACATAATTTCGCATCCACTTACTCACATTGTCAGCAAATGACTAGCAGTTTGCGTACATAACGATTTAAGTAAATTGATTCTGACAATGATTAGAGGCGTTAAAAAAAATTAATCCGACCGTAGTCATATTTCCATTAATTCTTCCATTGTTTAATAGGAAATATTTCGGGTATTTCCTTCAGTTTATGGATGGTACAATTAATCGGCGTATTTAACATTGAAACTGATTTGCATTGATATATTCATGTAAGCATTAATCATGCATAATAATATTCGGCGAATTTTACTACAATAGCTGTAACAATTAATTATTAGTATTCTAAGCGCCATGTAGTTTTACTTCTAAGTATGTTTAAAATCTTTGAAAAAAAAGACGTGGAACTTGTCAATTACTATTAATTACAGTGGAAATAGCTGCATCGCTAATTTTAATGTCATTGTGTTTTTCTCACTCGATTAAAAATGCTTTAATTCATTTAAATTTCGAAGTTTTTCAATTGTTAACATAATTCATAATAAAGCTTATAGTTATTTATCTATTTGGACTTTGTTGATTTATTAAAGATTTATCTCGATTATTATTATTAGAGTGAGTTTTTTTAAAAAAATTGTCGAATTGTAGGCGCCACAATACCTAGTCACCGAAAATATGATTTTTTTGAAATGTTTGGCTGTAATTCATTATAATCTATTTTGATTTGAAAATTTATTTGAAAAAAAATGGTTCTGAATTAAGCAAAATGAAAACTAATTTAAAAAATATTGTTGAATTAGAAAAATAACTGAATATTAATTTAGAAACATATGGTGGAAAAAATTGAAGGTTCAGAAAAATATACCGTCTATTTTCTGCAGAAAACTTTAGGAAATCACATTATAATTTTTTTAATAGCAGTAATTTATTTATTCAACCTCCGATTTCACAGGAAGTTAATTTCACCAGAACTTATTTTTGACTAAACTCGTATATTTTAGTTGCTCCAGACTGTGTTTTTAATTTCCATTCCAGCAATATTATAATATGGCAATTTAGATATGTCAGAAGCCTAATAATCAACGGAATAAAACTAAAAGTATGCGAGGTGTTTATTAAGAACTTGTACAAACTTTAAAGGGTGAATCTTTGACTAATTTTAAAATAAAAAGTTCATATGAACATGGGTTCGCAATGGCTTGGTTCTTGAGATACAGAGCGACCAAAAAAAATTTTTTTGTTATTAATTATTACTGTAAATATTAACTTATTTGTAGTTTAGTCTTATTCTTGTAAATGATCTAAGTTTGTCACATCGCAACACAATCAATAAAAGACACATTTGTTTACTTGTTTTTCAAAAACTCTTAATGATTCAACTTAAAAAATTCCATCGCAGGTTTAACTTTTAACCCGATTTTTTACAAAACGGTTGCTTTCAGCGACAAATACTAAGAGTATATTATGTAGGTACTTAAAATTGAATGGATAATAGGTATATCTAGTCAAAAATGTCATACATTGCGACACAAAAAAGTTATGGTTATTTAAATCCAGGTACAACACTGTATGTGGTGCTGTCTAACATTAAACAAAAAAACTAAGTAAATATTTGAGTTTCTCATCATCAATCCTCCCAGTTTCCCGAATTTCGTCAAATTGCCATGTTATTGAACAAATATTTAAACAAAATAATATAAAACATATTTTTTTTTGGACGCTCTGTAACTCAAGAACCAAGCCGTTGCAAACCCATGTTCATATGAACTTTTTATCTTAAAATTAGTCTAAGATGCACCCTTTAAAATTTGTACAAGTACTTAATAAACACCCTGTATTTTCTTAATAAAAAATTTTAAAAAGTTTTTCACGTATACACCAATTGGTATAAACCAAAATATTGTGCAAAGTATCAAAGGAAATATATGATATGTATATATGACAGTAATCAGAAAAAATGGGCATCTAAAAAAATTACAAATATATACATATAACCAGAATAAACCAAACAAAGACTCGTCAAAAGATATTATTCAACTAGTTGTTAACGTGTATCAAAATCAAATTTCTAAGTTTAACCGTTTTCAAGGAAAAAAATAAACCCTAATTTTTTCGTCCATTTTGAGATTCGAATATTTTCTCAAATTGAAAAAATGTATTGGAAGTACCCCCCTAAAATTACTTTCTAAACACCTCCGTAAAATATTTGCACAACATTATGAAACACCCTGTATAAGGTATTATACAAAAAAGAAACAAAAATTTGGTTTATCTCCAAAATGCAACATTTAATTGCTTTTTAAAAGAGATTGTGAGAAAATTTATTAAAACTTTAGTCTACCATTTTTTTCTAAATTAAAAAAAGCAAAAAAAAATGATGACAATAAGACAATGTTATGTAACAACCCCTGTACAATAAAAAGGTGCGCACATCCCTATAATGTGAAGAAAATTAATAATTTTTATTACATATTCAATTTTTTATTACTGTACTTTTTGTGTTTAATCTTTTGATTGTACATTCATTCACTGTACATTTGATTGATTTTATTTTAAGAAAAAAATATTAAGATTGTATTTTTTATGAAAACGATAAATGATTTAAACGTAGGGTCCTCAAGATGTCGTAATAAAAACTACGAACGTCGACAAAGTGTAACTGTGTAAAGTAAAAGTGTAAAAACCAAAATGTTAAAAAAAGAAGCGTAACTCGCCAGAATCGTACCGATATGTATCTTTAAAGCGGCGTATAGCTAGCAGTGAATGGAATATTTTTCTCTGACAATGAGTGGTGTTTCACTTGCAATTTTCACCGTGCGTGGCGTCAGCGAAAAGTTCTGTTCCGGCAATTTTTTTTGCGCGTTCCCTAGAAAAATCTCGGAAATCGGACCGTTTCCATACCCCCCGCCCCTTTCGAAAAAAAGACATACGCACACCCCGCGTCGTCGTCGAGGTCCGTCCAATTAAGAAAAACCAATAATTAATGGCCGGGTGGGAGAGAATAGGAAGTATAATATGGCGTGGAGATAGTCTCGAGTCGTTAATACGCCAAACGCAGCTTCTACGGAAACTTGCGAGATAAAAGTGGACTTGCACCGCGCCGCGCTTTGTCACTACGACGTACGAAACGCCGCATTTCATCCTCAGTTTTTGGGTTTTCGCCTGGATTTGTTTTTTCCCGTGGACGGTCCTGTGCCCCCCTTGTGATTGATTGTTCTGCGCTGGGACTTGGATCTTCCTGCGGATCTTTTTCTAGAACACAGTTTTCACAAGTAAGGTTTCCTAATTATTTTACTTTTGTAAAACCCCTTTGCTTTCGTAATTTTAGTATTTTTTGACACAAAATAAGCAAGATTTAAACGATTATACGTTTTCAAGAACAATTTATTTATAACAAAAAGATACAGAAGCCTTGAGTATAATAATTACGTTATTTATATTCCGTAAAGTAAATAATTGACAAATAAAATAAAAAGCTATTCTTCTAAAGTTAAACTCTACCGGTAGTTCCTTTTCTAGGATCAATGGACTATGATTTACTTGATCTTTTTGATTATTATCTATCTCATTTGTGAAAAAAAATACTATTTTTTACGCACACTTATCTAAAATTGTACACAGATTTTTTACATATTTAGTTGCAACAAAATTACAAACTTGTGTAGAATGACCAGTATTTTTTATTTTTAGAAGGTATAGCGGCCTTTTGATTAAAATAAGAGTAGTGAATACTAGAGACTGATATATTTTTCTTCATTTTCGAAATTTGAAAATATCCAACCATAATTTTGTTAAAACTTCCACTTGAAATTAAGAAAATTAAAAAATCAGGTATTGGACAAAATTTCAGGTAGTTTATGCCTTTTTCTGATGCAATGCTTGGTCGATTTACCTTTCTAAAAATACGTGCAGTTCTGAACGCATTACCTGTTCAAAATCGGTTAATATATGCCGCCAGCGTACCACAGTATTGTAACCAAATTAATGTAATCAGTAATCGCGAATGGGACGATAGTGGTTTTACAATATTAACATTTCCTCCAATATCTTGAAAAATTGTTGATTTTTATGCTTATGCAAATTGGAATAATTATTAAAAGAAATTCGAGTAGGTATATACATGATTGTATCTTGAAGAGAAAAATATTTTTTAATTGTACATTTTTGAGAAAGTGTCACTAAATTTTTTTCCACTAAGTTTTCAAACACGCTGTAACTATGAACGTCAATTGGTTTGTAAAATATTATTGTCTCATTTCAGACGACTTAGACTTCTGATTTTCCGTAATATCAGAAATGCCTAACAAATTATATTTAAAAATTTGATTTAATTCAGATCGTGATTTCCGGGAGATCATAAAGTTTTACTGATTTTTTTCTATGCCTTTATTGGATTAAAATTATTTCAAATAATGAAATCCCACTTGGTACTTCTTACAGGATGCTGGAATTTTGGGAAATATTCTGAATTTTAAGGTTGTAGTACCAAATAGGATTTCACAATTCAGAATGACATATGTTAACAGTACATCCATAATCAGGAAACTACAATAAAATTGTATGACCTCCCAAAAGTCCCGATCTGAATTCAATAGATTTTAAATAATTATCATTTGTGTCTAAATCATTTAACTGATATAAAAAGAATATCTCTTCCATATTTAAAAAAAATTGGGTACTTTGGTTGTGAACACTTCAATTTTTCAAAAAAGTCTTCTAATAAAATTAAGAGAGCAGTAAAAGTTCGAGGACAAGCATAATAAATTTGCAAACAGAAAAGTTTTTGCTCTTCAGGGTGCATTTGTATAGGGACACACTATATGTATAGGTAGACATATATACAATAATTTCCTAATTTTTTAAAATTTTTCTTGAGAGATTTTAAAAATGTCAACAGAACATTTAAAAACTATGAATATTATTTGTTTTGAAATATATTCTCCCCACCAAAAATGTTTAAACAATGATTCGATAGGAGTAATCCCTTCTCTCTTATCAATTTTTCCCTATTTTTTACTATGCACATTTAAAGAAAAGCGAAAATTTAAGAAACTACATTAACTTTTAGCAAAATCTCATTATTGTACAACAAACAAGAAAATAGCCAAAATCAATTAAAATTTAACCATTTCTGTTAAAAAGTTGTTATTCTTGTTGTTATTCTGTTGAGGCCTAGGAACAGCTCCTTGAGGTACATCGCGAATGTACCTGATCCAAGGTGATACTTACCTAACATCGATTTATACTTTCGTATACGTTTCTATTTATCTTTGTCATGTTTTAATGGGGATACTTTGATATCGTATTCGTAATTATATATTTTATGAACCTATTACGCTTTATTGGAATGGTAAAAAAAAACTGAACCATGGAAAAATCCTGTTGCCACTAATACGTAGGTGCATTAATAATTCAAACAGCGTCCCTGGTTACAATGAGTTTGTTTTCTATGTATTAACATTAACTCATGCTGGTTTTTAAATTTTCCACACGCAAAATCCTACTTAACTGGTCCTTTCTACATCTGCACATTTCGCGAATCCATTTGTAATTCGTGAAAAAGATTTCACTCGGTATGTAACTTTTTTTGTCAAATTGCGATATCGGTGGCTATTTTGAAAAGTATAAATAAATTTCCCTATTAGAAATGGGAAAAGTTGATAAAATTTATAATAACTAAATTAGCATGAAAAAAAATATATAAATTTATTAGCAATTAGACATACCGACAACATACTTTTCTGTAGAGCATTCAGGGTTATCTATTTAGTCGTTCGGACTTGTCACTTCTATCATATCGTCATTTTCGTTCTTTTTATCGAAACCTAAATCAAAAATCTAAAATTTGCGCCTTCGTTTATTACCCACCTCTTGATCTTGGTAAACTCTACGAAATCCCCCAAACGTTATATGACAGTAAAGGCGAACAAGTTGCATCAGCCCGCTTTGAGAACTGCTGAAGCCAACACTATCACTTTCGATAATTTTTACGGAGAGAGCAGCAGCAATAAATCTGAGAGAAAAAAAAAACAATCTTACACAGCTGCTGGATTATTAGAGGCAAGTCGATTGGAGTTACATAAGTCGCACCATTTTGCAACGTTTAAAAAAAATGTAAGAAACACTTAATATCGTTTGTTACTCTGTTAATGATTGCCCTTACGCAGTAACATGGCTGGAGAAATCATAACTGGGTATCACACACATCTAGAATGTTCTCCGCAGCCAGCTACGATTTACTCGACACTACCGAGAAGTAGGCTAAGAAAAATGAATTTGTTAGTGCGACCGTTCCAGACTTGGTTAATTTTTTTCCTATTACCACCAAAATTTAGTGAATGGACTTTATATTAGATTACATTAGAATCCTTGAACATCTAAATCGTTTCAATTTAGCAATAATCGGTACATTCCTTCCGCGTTTACGTTCAGAAACATTTTTTTAAGGCGTGACACTGAAAAGTTCAATAAAAAACACATCCTTTTCGACATACAGGATGTAATTTTATTTTTTATTATCCCCACATTTTTACGTGACAATTACGTCGAGTTCGCTATATATATATATATATATATATATAGGTACAGTCCGTTTTTTGCGTTGGCCATGAAATAACAGAAAAAACTACATTTAATGTCAATATACACACGTTTCATCGGTATGAGACTGGGTGAATCCTTCACCCTGTACAACGTAATGACAGGCGGTGTGGTATTCATATTAATGTCGTGCGATAAACTTGGTTACATATCGCCAAGTATTTAAAACATTAGTGGTGACGTGAACCGACAAAATTTAGCAATAAAGTTATTTATATTCACTAAAAATAAACATACTTTATTTATATATACAACTTACGCAGAGAGTGTTTATTTACATCAGTTTTATGTACAAGTTATTGGAAAATAATTTCTTTGAAATTTACGATGTGGCTTACAATTTCAATAATGGAAATGGACCTACCATTTTAAATAAATTGGTATTTATCCAGCAAATATTATATTGTTGTAGTACGAACTTGATTTATGTGCTTTTAGAAAAGTTTAAAAAAATGTTCATTGTTTATTTTAAAGTCAGTCTTCTATTGCGATTTAACGAATAATACAGGGTGTTTATTAAGTACTTGTACACACTTTAAACGGTACATCTTTGACTAATTTTAATATAAAAAGTTCATATGAACATGAGTCCGTAATGGTTTGGTTCTTGAGATTCAGAGTATCAATTTTTCGAAATTTGAAATCCCTGCACTTTCGTAAGTTGCGTTAATGCGTAATTTTGTGTTCCCCTACGTGCCCCTGATCTGTGTCGGTTCTTATGCGAAACACCCTGTATAATACGTGCACCTCAAATAACTGACCTATTTGCTTGTTACAAAAGCAGTACAATTAAGTACACCAGGAAAATTTGAAAAAATAAAAGAGAACCTCGAAAAAAGTCCTATCCGCGATATTATTGTAAAATTGTCTAAAGGAACATAATACTAGACATCTCTCATCTCGTGAGTCAAAAACTTTTATTAGCTAACTTTTCTATTTAAACAAATAAGTGAGGAAAACAGTTTTTTCACTTTGCAGGGAAAACCATCAATTTTAGCGAAAAGTGACTCACAGACAGTTTGTAGGGAGTAAAATTATCTACAAAATGAGACTTGTTAAATTAAAATCGGTTAATAAACAAAAAAGTTATTGCAAAAAAACAAGAAAAGTGCCCAGTTTTTAATTTGTTTATAACTATCGCATTTATTGTTAAAATTTTATAAAACCTATGACAAGTTGAAAGTTTTGTCATACTGTAAAAGTGTGCCAAAAGTGGGCGCTGTAGGTGCAATAGTTTTCGCACAATTCAATTTGTTTATAGCGGAGGCTCCAAAAGTTATGAAGTTTAAGCCTCTGTACAGGCGTTAATTTTCAACCAAACATGATTCTGAAAGTGTCATTGTAATCTTAAAAACGTAATTAAGCGACCTATTAAAAAATATCACCGTTTTTGTATATAAGCGAAAAACGCACGGTTTTTTAATGCACAATTTGAGAATGTTAATGTCAAAAAACCGGTGATATTTTTTAATAGGTCGCTTAATTACGTCTTTAATATTACAATGACACTTTCAGAATCATGTTTGGTTGAAAATTAACACCTGTACAGAGGCTTAAACTTCATAACTTTTGGAGCCTCCGCTATAAACAAATTGAATTGTGCGAAAACTATTGCACCTACAGCGCCCACTTTTGGCACACTTTTACAGTATGACAAAACTTTCAACTTGTCATAGGTTTTATAAAATTTTAACAATAAATGCGATAGTTATAAACAAATTAAAAACTGGGCACTTTTCTTGTTTTTTTGCAATAACTTTTTTGTTTATTAACCGATTTTAATTTAACAAGTCTCATTTTGTAGATAATTTTACTCCCTGCAAGCTGTCTGAGAGTCACTCTTCGCTAAAATTGATGGTTTTCCCTGCAAAGTGAAAAAACTGTTTCCCTCACTTATTTGTTTAAATAGAAAAGTTAGCTAATAAAAGTTTTTGACTCACGAGATGAGAGATGTCTAGTATTATGTTCATTTAGACAATTTTACAATAATCTCGCGGATAGGACTTTTTTCGAGTAAAAATTTTATTTGCTTGGCCTAAATCTGTTCTTCTTAAAACGCTAAGTTTTTCTTATATTCAATAATTGTTTATCTTTAGTTATTTGCTCGTACAGAATACAGTACGTAAAATTAGTTTATTATCCACTTTTTTAATTTAACGTAGTTTTGATCTTAATTATTTAGTTTAACCTTTTAATGTCTATTAACATTTTTTTTTGAGTTGTCATGCATATAAATACATTTCCACATACTAGTTTGATTTTGTTAGTTTTACTTTGCCGTTCCAAATTCGTAAACTATTGAAGCACCTTTCCAATAATATTTTGGTATAGAAATGTAACTTGTAGCCAGACTTTCAATATTTGATCGGTGCAATCATTCCTATTTCTAGAATTTGCAAACAACGATCCCATAGCAAACCGAAAAAAAATCCAAGTGTGGGCGTATATTGCAAACATATTTAATTCGTCTATAAAACATATGGCGCGCGAATGATAACAATCAAGTTATCATCGGGGTCCATAAAGGATGAAAGGACCAAATCCGCCACATTGCAAAACGATTACATACTCTTAGATGTATCCATCGTATGACAGCGCCGTCACCTTTCTCGCGTTCTGTCGTCTGGCGTTTTTATTTCCAGACCCGCTTTATACGAAACAGATGGAAAGTCTACCGTCTGGCACTAATATTAGTCCGACAATGAGATATCGCGTCCAATTTCTTCGCGTCCGCGACTTTTGGCCCAGAAACGAGCTCGAGTCCATTGCCAAATGTAGATTTCATTCAAGAACGCAACGAAATGTACGAAGCGGTCACTCTTCGAAGTGGCGTACAGTGGCTCTGTCAATATCCGGAAATAGTAAACATAAGTCGGACTGATTCGCACCGATGCCGAAATCGCTTAGAAACTGGTAAAATAATGAATTAAACTTCAGTCTGCCACACCGTTGACATTCTTCCGGCTGGTAAATCCCTTCCTGTAATTCGGTGAGTCACCGCCCTTAGCGGCAGGGCAGACAAGTGAGCAGCGTCGGCAGTTGACAAATAGTCTCAGATAACATAAAACCCGCTTCAGAGAAACGCTATCGGTTGGGTACGTGGAACGACCGCTTAGACGAGTTAACGAGCTGCCGTTTGGAGAGGTGCTCGATGAAATCGAAGGGCTTTTGAGAGAAAAAAGATAAGATAAACTTAACAACAATGCGATACCTGTACAGTTCTTTGAAATCGGCAGCAAAATGAGAAATTTGTGACTAATCAGAAGTCAGATAAACGTAGTTGAGTGGCTATTGTTTTACTTAAATTTGCTATTTTTGACTCCCAAAAATTAATCAAGTTGTTTCGGTACATGTAATGCCATATACTGCGGTGAATTTCGTTTTAGAATCAATAAATTGGAGAAAACAGAACTGGTAGCCAATTTTAGTGGTTCTTAGTGACTAGTAGATACCGATTTGAATTTTGTCACTATTTTTGTCTGGTTATTCTGCCGCCGTTTTTAATTTATTGTAATGTATGTAAAAGTACCACATATACAACAAACTATGATAATTTGTTGTGTCAAAAATTGGTAGATTCGAGAAAAGTTTTACCTATGACTTAAATTTCCTAAAAATCAGTTCTCTAACCCGTTGTCCGAAAAATAAGGTAAATTGTTTAAAAAATAAAAAATATTTATTTATGCTTCTAAATTTCGTCGCTTTCAAAGTAATCCCCTCCCGATACAATGCACTTATACCAACGTTTTTTCCAACTCTCGAATTATCAATGCTGTGTGAACCGGTGCATTATCATGATGCAAAAAACAAGAGAAGAATTCTCTGCTCAACAAAAACAAACATGTTAAAAATCGATAAACTCACTTTCGTATGTTTACAAAAACACGATTAGCTCTGCAGCAATTGAATATATTGACTTGAAACTCCGCATATATATCAAAGATAGTACTACCAACCTACAAAAAAATAATTGCATGCTTTTATAATACCCGCGAATTTTAAATAACTAATTCATCTTATTTTTTGGACACAGTGGTATGTGTATGTATTTACATAGAAGAAGAAATCCAATGTCACAAACCTCTTAATCTTGAGTTGTGTTTTTGATAGTTTAATAGATGACAAAATAGGTATTTCGTACATCTTGTTCTCCATGAGCAAAATGTCGCCGCAAATGAGGAGGTTCAAGGAATATAACGCGGAACGACGAATTTATAATTTTCGGGAAAGAGTAAAGACTTAGTAATCTCACAATCCTTTTATTTGTAATGTTCAAAAGACGACTAGTTTCGAGGTCTACACTTTACACCTCATTTTGAACATTACAAATAAAAGGATTGTGAGATTACTAAGTCTTTACTCTTTCTCGAAAATTATAAATATGGACTCACACTTATCAATTTCAAATTTACGACGAATTTAGATTAAAATTAAATTATTTGAGGGTCACAAGTTAAATAGCTTGGAACATAAAAAAATTAAGCCAAAATCAAATCTTTTACTAGCACCCTCTCTTTGCGTATTTGGTTATTCTTCTCGGTTCTTGCAGATGTTAACTGCAATAAAGATACGATTTTTTCTGTTCGAGTGAACTGAAAACTAAAATGAAACTAAATCCTGTGGAACCAAAATTTTCAAATGGGTCAAACCAAACGTCAAACCTCTAAAAAAAAAAGTTCAGAACTTGTACAGTCATAATTACTAGCAATACCTATTATTATCTTTAAATGATTGAGGTATTCCACAAAATAAATAAAGGTATCCGGTGAAACTCGCTTAAATCAGCTATTTAGTTGATAAATATTCACAAATGAATGTGGCGATTCTAAAAATAGCAACTTTTACCGTTTAACAGCCTTCTTTTCATCTTCACAAATGAATGGTGCAAATTTACACGCGACCTCCTACCTTTTCAACCCGCACGAGCACTTACCTACGTCATTCTTCCTCGATATATAAAAATAAACATGTTCTTCGATTACTCATCGATCCCAACTTTCTCCTAGGAACTGAAGAACCACTAAACAAGGAAATTTGTCGATAACTATTCTGGTTATAAGTAGAATCGCGATATAAATATACGACTTCCGCTGTGGAGTTTCTGATTCGCCTCGTATGTACATATAGGATACTTTATATAATCCACATGCGATACGGAGTTGCCACGGTCATTACTGGCAATAAATTGATCCTCTCCTGCAGAACCGTAGGCGTGTGAACCTCGGGAGAGTGTAGGGCAGCAGGAATTTCTTTGCAGAAAGCTGGCAGATCATATCTCTGGCTCTGTACGTGTAACCTCTTCCTCGCGCGTATTGTTTGCGGCAAGAACAGTAATTTTCGTCGGCAGGTGCTCGGGTGAAGTGAATCGCCGTAATAATGAGAAATGTCGCTCGCTGGGAGTTACTAGCGTCCCTGGTGAGGCCGGTAAGTGACCAGATCTGAGCTCGCTATATGTAGATAAATGTAAAGCAGATTGTATTTTCATTCGTCGTTTTTCTATAAGTTTTTTAATACAGACGACAAAGCAATATGTCAACAATTCTTGCCTGTTACGAGTGATTTCTGTTTCTATCCCAAAACTTACTAAGATCTTAAGATATTTTTAATTTGCTGTCACGTTGCAGGCACTCTCATTGAACATTCAGAATTACGCGTTTGCCAAACGTCTGGCTATCATTAGTGAGACCGCATGTATCACTCAAGTGTCCGCGGTTAATTAAAAACAGTTGTTTTTCATAATTTTATCAACACTTGACGAACCACGCCGGCCGTTTCTAAAAAAAAATTGGCAAACTCGATTTATGTGACGCAAATTGGATATGATAGAAATACCACTACATCCGATCTTAAAATGAACGGTACAAGTCCCTAAAAATATAAACTATTTTCAACGTGGAACCACAGGAAGTCGCGAAAATAGTGGATCATATTTTATTGTGGTTACTTGCTGTTTTATGAAGTGGGAAGATCTAAAGGACCAACACAGGATTTGAGACGGAAATAACGGCAACCTACACGCCAATATCTCGAAAACAGTTTTTGAGAATTAGTTAAGTATCGCCTGTTTACGTTTTAAAAAGCGTCTACCTTGCAGAAATACGTGTCAGCTGGTGATTTGTTCGTTCTAGAAGAAGATTTCGACATCTGTATAACAAGGCGGATAATAAAGAATTATTGATATAAAAATTAAATGAACTCTAATTGAGACAAATAATTCGGACTGCACAGATTGCCAGGAACATTAGACACAATTGATGCGGTAATCAACTGTAGGTTTTTTTAATAAACCTTTTTTAATTCTCATTAAACTTTTAATATCGCGGACGCTTTGATATAGAAGCTGCTCTAATTATTTCTTATTAAATTCCAATATGGTCCACACACATCACCATACGCAGTTAAAAGAATATGGTAGGTACATTCTCGAGAAATCGTTGTAGTTGAAATGTTAATTGTTAATACTGTAGTATATTTTTTCTTCCGGGTAAAGTTAAACAGTTTTCATTTTTCAGTTATTACCATCCGTTAAATTTTTTGACAATATCTCCCAAAAAAAAATGAGTATGTACCTATTATGAAATTATACGTTGGCCACCACAAAAATTGCAGGAAACAGGAAACATCTTTTTGCATTAAATAGAGTTCATTTTTACTGCAATTAAAAAAGAAGAAATAAATCACCTACGCCTCTCTGTTCCCAAGATAACTTTCTTTTATATAATGTAAATTGTTAATTAACTATTGGACGTATCGGACCGGGATTTGCGAGACAGTTAAAGAAAGGGTTAAACTTTTAGTTCCGAGAAGTTTTACATTGTTAGTTCATGTAATAAACGCGCTGGCAGCAGTAAAAGTTAACATGAATGAAAGGTCTGCCCTCGTCACACGCCTAATTTTTTAACCGAACATGAAAGTTTCAAACTATTGTTAAAATTTTACTATAATTAAAATACTTGTAAGGAACTTAAATTAAACATAAAAGCACCACCATTAAAAAAATATTTAAAAAAGAAATAAAATAAAAAACTGACATTTTTCTATTTTTTATATTGACTCTACTTCGGTATGAACATTTAGATTTAAATAAAACCAATGAAAACTATCAGAATTGACCAGTAAATCTCCTTATTGTTTAAGTATACAGGCTGTTCATATCAACTTAATTTTTTTAAATACGACCCTAGAAATTTTATTAACATTTTTTGCAAGCCTTCATGACCCCGAATACTGTCAAATTCATCTTCAGTGTATTCGTTCCAAATTTATCTAAATTTTTTATTTATATTTCTTTGTTTATTGAATTATAGTACACTGTAATTTTTTTCAGGATATTCATACAAACACATCTGACATGCTCTTTCACAGTTGTAGTTACAGGATATAATAAATTCCGATAACATTACACTGATCTTCATTTTTAACCTTTGCCAAAACGAAAATGTTTTTGAACATTTACTGAAATTGTTTAAAGAATAATATTCAGTTGGAGTTTTGGTTGTTCATATGTATTTTTAAGATTTATTATTTAACTTATTGAGTTATGTATGACCGAGTGATGGTAGTAGTTAATAATAATAACTATTTTATTGCAACGCGTGGTGGTAATAGTTTATATAACTAAATGGATTTCACAGGGTCTAACGACACTTACAGTGTACGATAATTCAATAAACAAAGAAATCTAAATAAAAAATTTAGATAAATTTGGAACGAATACACTGAAGATGAATTTTTCGAGATAAAACGTCTGAATCTGGTTCAGACTGAGGCAGTATAGTATTGGGGGTCATGAAGGCTTGCAAAAAATGTAATAAAATTTCTAGGGTCGTATTTAAAAAAATTAAGTTGATGATGGTCCTGGAGAGACAAAACGTTACAGACAAAAATTAATTGTGCCATTCGATAGAGGGCAAAAAGTGGCCATGAGAAAGTGTTTTCTTTAGTCAATATCACCTCAAACAAGGCTGAAATGCAACAAAAACGGATTTCCAAAATTTCGGTTTTTTTCAAATATTTTGAAAACTAATCATGTTAATCCTGATTACATTTCTTACATTAATGTCGATTTTTTTTTTATTTAACCAATATTTGCCTTTTTCCTCACTTTGTTTTATGTATTTTATTATTAAATCAAGGCTTTATATACATTATCTTATCAAAATTTCATATTTTCCTAAATGGTTTGTGTTTAATATTTATTAATTCCATTTACTATTTGAAAAAAGCAATCGACAAAATGCAGAAATAGCTAAGACCTATCTATCGTGGCTACATTAGTTGTTACGTGTTTAAAATTACTCAATTTACAGAAAGGTTCAAGGATTTTTTCAATTGGACTGCAAATAACAGAGGTACATTAGATTTTTTAAATGATTTTCATTTTAAATTTAACTTTCGAAATTGTAAAATTAATCATACAGAACTTTAATGACTCCATGTAAACAATTATAAAATTTAAACAATAGACTACATATACCAATCTCAACTCAACTCATTCATATAAAACTATGAAACGTACTACGGTCACCACGACGACGGACGGACCAAATAAGCGAATATCAACCACTTTCTAAATTCGCATGGACATCGTACGCGGCCTGTTAACGCAATCCGCTCGTTTGGCGATCCTGCACGGCTGTACTCTGCAGTGGAGTGACCCCAGCGCTTCGCCCATCGCCCAAGAGCTCCCGTCGCAATCGTAAATCGTAGCTGGCCGAGCGTCTTGAAGCCACAAGTGCTATTATATCAAGGTCGGCCGCTGCCAACAGACAGCATGGCGCGCTCGCTGCCAAGCCTCCTCTGACTTGGTGATGTGCCAGCAGCGAAGCCGAGATGGGAACACTTGGAGCGCGGAGCGTATGCATCGCATGGGACACGCGGTTCCGATGTGCCGTCAGCGGTGACACCACACGTTCCCTGTTGGGTCCGCGAATGCTCGAGAAACGCCGCGTTTTTTTCAGAATTTAAACCAACCTTGTGCTTTAGCGGGCTATTCTGTAAATTTCCCTTAAAATTTAAAAGTTGAATATTAATCTGAACCCTTTCAAAATTATCGCAGAATGATTTGGCAACAACGGCTTTATTGATGACACAGAACAAACCCACAAAAAAAAAGTTGAAACTACCAGAGACTAGACCCACCTATCCTTATGTATTTTGACGCGCTGAAACCGAATCATGGTGACTTATTTCTATAGATGAAGTTGATGGTTTATTTATTATATTTACTTTAGTTGTGTTTTTTTGTCTATTGACTGTTGTTTTTGAGGAATGTGAATCTTATTTGATAAGCAGACATCGATATACTCTTCTGCAATTGCAGAACACTGAAGTCTCATATTCAACAACTCATTTCGACGACATACTCCTTATAGACCCATAATAAGAGAAACCTGTTATAATTAAATGCTAATAAAAAAACATAATCCATTCAACTTAGTTTACCTTGACCATAAGATATTCCGAATCATGTGGTTTCTTAAAAAAACTAATACATTGTTCTTGAGTCAAACTTTTAGACTTTTTGGGAAGGTGATTTACAGAATTATGTTTCAAAAATGCTCGAATTTTATGAAAATTATCAAAATTAATATTTTCTTTGACTTTAAAAATGCTTTTCAACATTGAAAATTCAGAAATCTTTCTGGTAGATAAGCAAGTAGGTTTCTTGCCGATGATATTTCTTTATTCCCTTCGTGTGAATTTTTTGTATAACTTTTAACCGCGGTATTATTTTTCCAATCACTGTGGCCTTCATTGCAGACAACTCAGTATCAAAATATGTTGAAAAATGAAGCACATGAACCCCAAAAACAATACCTGAAATATTCTTCTGAATATACCAGGATACCAGATTCAAGAAAGCTGCTTTGACAATCCAACTGGTTGTATTGTAGATACGTTTAGTATTGTTTGACAACATATAAACAATTGGAATCTTCGAAATCGGTTTTTGGGCGAAATTCCCGAGTCCGTTTTTTGATGTTTCGTGATCGTTCCACTTTTAGAAGATAACGGAGTGAGTGCTATCGCCGAAATTTTCACCAAATTGTCGTAGGTGCAATTAGGAAAACAAACAGCGCACCCAGGCGGGCGTCACGTGAACAAACCCGACCGAATCATTTTCAAATATTGACCCAGATGAGGCGAGCGATAAAAATAAAGCAGAATTATACAATAAATCCCATTGTCAACAGAGATAATATCAAATAAGATATTCAAAGTCGTCATCTATATGTATATTTAGGAATTAAGCATCCCAGCACTTGTGTGGCATGTACGCCGTTCCAATCTAATTCCAGAGTCGAAAAACGTTTACAATTGAACCATTGTCTTTATGTTAATGCGAAATGCCTTTGACGATATTAGTATGCGGATGGTAAGAGGTGGTACAGTCTGGGACGAGTCTAATTCTAATGGCGAATCGGCAAAAAAAAAATACATATTTGTCGATGACGAAAAGTCTCTGGTAGCGCATAACTAATCGATTACTGTTATTGAAGTAGTAAACAATTGTCATCAAAACAACAAATAAACAAGAGAAAGAAAAAAGCAGTCGTTTTCGTTTTGCGAAAAAACTTTCTAATTCTTTGAACGCAACAGCTTATAGCATTGGGTATGTAAGTGCTAAGAGTCATCGGAGATACTACAAATGTAAAGACAAATTTACATCACAATTAGCGGAAAATTTATTTGTATTTAGTTGTGTTAATTCGTCAGCAAACCGTAACAGCAGTTCCAAAGTTTAAAAATGACAACCGTCAATTAGAAAACTTATTGCCGCAATTAACAGTTTGACGTAGTCTTTCGCACAGTTGAAGTCCTGAAAGTAATAATTATCTTATAATTCACGACAATTAAATGTAATTTTTCATGTGAGTTACGCAAGTTCTCCGAGACAATAGCAGGAATTGCGCCGATTGCGAAGTAATATGTGATTCACGGGATGGTGGGTACATTGCTCTAAACTATAAAACTACGATCCTTACGCAATAATTATGCGGAGTTCCGTAAGACCCAGTAGCGAGGCCACGAGAAAAATTATCTGAAAACACTATTATCCGTTTAGATTCGGGAATATTTTGTGTAAAAGCAAAACACAGTAGTCGCCAAGTGGTGTTTAAAATCACAACTTTTGATGAAGCGAAAATAAACTCAGAGGTTACACTTTGTCTCACCAAAACGATCCTAACTGAAAACATCCCGCGACTTGTGGATTCTAAATATAAACACTATTTACGAAATTACGCGAAAATGCATGGCCCCCGTTGATGTTTGCCGTCTGTTCCAGTATAATAACGTTAATCACGCCAGAATTATCCTTTGATGGTAGACACACTGGTAAATGGGTTTATTTAGGCTCGGACGCGTATTTATCGTGTTACTTTTCCTCTCGTCTGTCGCAAAGGTAAAAAAAGACCGTGACCACAAAGCAAGCTCAAAATTGACGGCATCTAATGATGGATCTTTAAAAGAGAGAATGTATGGATTACGAGAGAACCAGGCCAAGTAATTGAATTTTGTTTGTATTGCGTACGCGTTAAGTGTTCCGATGAGTGTGCACATTGCAGAAACCAAATGGGCAGGATCAGTTTCAACAAAAACAAACACATAAATCGCAAACAAGCAACAGAGTGAAAACTGCTCTTAATAAGTTGCGGTGTATTGTTATTAAACTAAATATAACCCACGCAAGGCAAGCCGGTCGTGATATGCGAGGTTCCCAATGAGTCCACGGCATGATTTACGAGCTTTCCAAACGTGCAAGATTTATTCGGGACTTCCTGTATAGCCGAAAATAATCTATTTCCGGATTTTTGTTTACTACGGAAGACCTTGTAGCGAAAATTCAATGTCGCGGGGTAGATGGTACTCGTCCTTTGTAAGATAGTCGCGTGAGAAAAGTCCACAGCCATTTTTTGTTCCCATAATGTGTTTGTAGTCCGGCCGCTAGTACAACTTTTATGCACGTTGAGCTATGCAAAATGGTTCTCCTCCAAATAGCAATCCCACGCTTTCTAATCCATCCGAATTGGTGTAAATAATGAATTATCTTCAAGGCCCGAGCCCCGACCTATCCACTAACAAAACATTTGTCCACTCGAAAGATTCATCAAGCGATTTCGATGTATTATTTAGTTGGGGCAGCCCGTACTTTTTATTGGCGTCAGTGGCGTCTGACAGTGCGGAGCCAGGTCTGGTTTTTTTGGCTGTTAGTAATGCCAATTCCTTTGTAGACGCAAACAGTGTTTAGTCAGATTCTTAAATAAAAATGGGCTTCGCAGAATTTGGCGGTAATTATGATTTTTATATAACGTGGATAAGTTTTCGTCTAATTCGCGAATATGAAATATCCACGAAGGTTGCATCGAACCGAACGATAATTGTGCAAAAACTTGCGATAACCGTGACATAGGACCCTGGACAATGCGGTACCCAATAATAAACTTCACTGGGATTTTTTCAACCTTGCAGGCTTGACAACATAATACCCTGTTCCACCATTGATTTTTTTAATGATAATTGCAGGCGGTTACTGTCATTGCAAACGTTAACGATATTATTTGTCATTATACCGGGTGTTTCAGCAATTACTTTAATAGGTGATATTATTTTATAGTCTATAAAAGTGAGATACTTGGGAGACCTCTAATTTTTTCACTTTTCGTGGAAAACGAAGTACGTTTTTTTGTGCGGAATTAAAATCTATATGTGAAAATCTTGTTGTTCCTTTTGGGCTCTAATCAAGTTAAATATAGATCCAAGGCTCTTTTTAAATACATACTTTTTTCAAAAAATGATATGTAAGATGTGTCACAACGAAATATTTATAAAAAATGCCAGGGAAGGTATAAAACATATACTTACACCAGGAAAATTAGCGAAAATAAAAGAGAAACTCGAAAAAAGTCCTATCCGTGAGATTATTGTAAAATTGTCTAAAGGAACATAATACAAGACATCTCTCATCTCGTGAGTCAAAAACTTTTATTAGCTAACTTTTCTATTTAAACAAGTAAGTGAGGAAAACAGTTTTTTCACGAATGTATAAATCATTACCATGGAAAATATTTTACTACAGCACTATACTTTCTCTAAACTGACAGATAAATAGGTCTTTTTTAAATATGCAACAATCTATTTTTTATTGATTTTGATAATTCTTCAAAATATGCCAATAATATTATTACTGGTATCCAGCCGTCTGCCAATATATTCATTATAATTATTGTTTGTATCACGAGGTACAACGTTAAGTATAAAAGCCAGGTTATCGAAACTAAATAAATGTGGTCTTGTGGCTGAAAGCGTTACGCGTTGTCGTACTAATCTAAAGGTTCGGGGTTCGATCCCTGATGAGGTATGGTTTTTTTTCAATTAATATAATATTTCGAATGTAATTTTCTATCTTCCACATTTCAAGAGAAATATTTCCGCACCAGTTGCTGGTCACGAAGTGAATAATTTCTCACGGTGTTGCCAAATATCTGCTGATTCGAGGCGCGCTAGATTGCTTGTTAAATTCGGCCAGAAAATCGTGAAATAAATATAAAATACAGATAAGTAGGTATAGACCAAGCGAATTAAATTTTTACTCGAAAAAAGTCCTATCCGCGAGATTATTGTAAAATTGTCTAAAGGAACGTAATACAAGACATCTCTCATCTCATGAGTCAAACACTTTTACTCTCATCTCATGAGTCAAACACTTTTATTAGCTAACTTTTTCATTTAAACAAATAAGTGAGGAAAACAGTTTTTTCACTTTGCAGGGAAAACCATCAATTTTAGCGAAAAGTGACTCACGGACAGCTTGTAGGGAGTAAAATTATCTACAAAATGAGACTTGTTAAATTATTAAAGTCGGTTAATAAACAAAAAAGTTATTGCAAAAAACAAGAAAAGTGCCCATTTTTTAATTTGTTTATAACTATCGCATTTATTGTTAAAATTTTATAAAATCTATGACAAGTTGAGGGTTTTGACATAATTCAAAAGTGTGCCAAAAGTGGGCGCTGTAGGTGCAATAGTTTTCGCACAATTCTATTTGTTCATAACGGAGGCTCCAAAAGTTATGAACTTTAAGCCACTTTACAGGCGTTAATTTTCAACCAAACATGATTCTGAAAGCGTCATTGTAATCTTAAAGAAGCGACCTATTAAAACATGTCACCGTTTTTTTGACATTAACACTCTCAAATTGTGCATTAAAAAACCGTGCGTTTTTCGCTTATAAAGAATTTGAATAGCCGAGATATTGCAAAATTTTACAGCGCGCATCAACTTGAACTTGCGCTACGATTTAAAAAAAAAATTCTTATCTTGGCTCCTATTGGTCGTAGAGGGTACTTTTTGTTTTTCAATTTGTATTTTTTTGCCAGCTATCCATTGCATCTATTTTCGGTGAGGTAGCATAAATAGCAACAATTTTATTCAAATTGTTTATAAGCGAAAAACGCACAATTTGAGAATGTTAATGTCAAAAAACGGTGATATTTTTTAATAGGTCACTTAATACGTCTTTAAGATTACAATGACGCTTTCAGAATCATGTTTGGTTGAAAATTAACGCCTGTACAGAGGCTTAAAGTTCATAACTTTTGGAGCCACCGTTATTAACAAATTGAATTGTGCGAAAACTATTGCACCTACAGCGCCCACTTTTGGCACACTTTTAAAGTATGACAAAACCCTCAACTTGTCATAGGTTTTATAAAATTTTAACAATAAATGCGATAGTTATAAGCAAATTAAAAAATGGGCGCTTTTCTTGTTTTTTTGCAATAACTTTTTTGTTTATTAACCGATTTTAATTTAACAAGTCTCATTTTGTAGATAATTTTGCACACTTTGTGCTAAAATTGATGGTTTTCCCTGCAAAGTGAAAAAACTGTTTTCCTCACTTATTCGTTTAAATAGAAAAGTTAGCCAATAAAAGTTTTTGACTCACGAGATGAGAGATGTCTTGTATTATGTTCCTTTAGACAATTTTACAATAATCTCGCGGATAAGACTTTTTTCGAGTAAAAAATTAATTTGCTTGGTCCTATAATATGGTAATATGTACTTAGAAGAAATAATACGTACTACTTTTTGCAGAAACTTTATTTATAAAATAAAATTCACTGAGAAATAAATTATTTTCCATATCATGGAAATCGTGAATAGACTAATAATTATAAAATTTTGAATGTAAAAGTAACCTTCGATTTGAACATCTTTTCTAGGAAAGCTTCTTCATAACTTTAATGTCAATATTTATAATTTTGTTAAAAAATGTTATTCCTCGGCTTTATGTTACTTCATTTTTTGCGCCATTTTATTTTTTTTGTTCTGATAATAATAAGTCTAAATTCTCTGTCTGTAAGCAAGTAATATTTGGTCATTATTATAACTCAAATTTCCCATCAAAATAAGAAAATTTATCTATTTTCATGTTATATTTCATTTTATATTATCGCTGATATTTTACCTCATAAATATACAACAACGGATCCATGACAATCGGAGGTCACTAACCTCTCAAGCGTTTTTAGTTGGGCATATAGTTAAATAATGAGTAGCAAATAAATAACAATAGCCAAAGAATTTGAAAAATAGGAAGGTGGACTGGAAACAGTTCTATTATTACTAAATCTTTGTATCAATTGACGGGGATGACACCATGCGGTAGGCCGGAGATAAATCTGTTGCGCCCTTTGTGCCGCTTCGGTCTCTTTAAGCGCATTATTGTTACAAGTCAATTTAAGAGAGATGAAGGGACCAGATGGTGCAGTAGGGCGCGATTTTGTTTATGGTAATGGAGTCGGAGTGTCATTGTCGAATCATAACTCAATTAGTAGGTCGCATTCCGTTACGACGACCACCAAGGGTGCATACGGGTCGGTTCCGCAGGGCCGTATTCATAGTTTTTAAATATTCGGTGGAGGTCTGTTTATCTAGACGAGAGTAGTTGATTGAGTGACTTACTCTTCATGTATATTAACAAGCACGAAGAAAATTATGAATCACAATCATGTGATACGGAGCTCTCACACGGTTTGAAATATTTGTTCTTTTTCATATATGTATGCTTTTAAGTAACTTCAACACATACATTAAATAAAGATAACACTATAACTATGAATAAATAGTCCATATTATTTTTTTGCAAAAATAAATTCAAAACGGTTGCTGAAACTTATTTATAAAGGTTTTATAGGTACTACCTATAAAAATAAATATTCAAGAGAATAGAGGGCCTTGTTCTTTGGCGTCTCAGCAGGGAAAGAAAAATCGTATGCATTTTCCAGTCCTCGAATATCAGACACAGGGCAAAATTCGGTATATCTCTCCAATAGATTTAATTTCTCAGCGAGGAAAAAAATGCCGATCGACACCATAGTCACAAAGAGCCATTTTCATCATAAACGATATGCTAAATATACAGGGTGTCCCTGAAAAGGATGGACAACGCTTGACCACAGGTTCCTTGGATGAAAACAAGACTATTTAGCCTAACTTACCTATATATAAAAGTGCACGCCTACTGAGATATAGACTTCTAAATATAGAACAGATAACCTAGTTTTTTTCAAATAATTTGAAAACTGTTTTTCTTAGAAAGTACAAATTTGGTACACATATTTTTTTATATAAGGGCAAGGTAAATATAGAATTTGGAGATAATACATGTACAGGATGTCCTATTTCTAGTGCCTGTGCGCCACTGGCTATCCCGTAACTTTTTTGTGTGTATGCCAATGATGACAATTTATATTTTTAAAAATAAGCACTATTTTAGAAGATTTTTGTGCTCTTACAAAATTTCGATATCGTTTATGAATTTCGAGTAAAATTCGCATTTTTTGTACATTAAATATAGGCAAAAATTCCGATTTATAAAAAACAATTTATAACTGCAGCCTCAAAGCAGGGAATAATAATGAAAAAAACGTCACATTAAAAAAAAATAACTACACATTTTTGGTATTATAGTATTATCAATCAATAAAATAAAAATCCACACTAATATTTTAAATAAACAATATCAACTAATAATGTAAGAAAGTCAACATTAACATTTTAAATAAACTGATATTTGTAATCACATTAAAATAATATTACAGTAAATGCTCAAAGTTACTTTCTTGTTCTTAAACGCAAACATTAGTTTTTCGAAAATTAGAAATTATCCAATAATTGTGCGTTACCTCTCATAACATTAATTTCATGTTGTATTCTTTCCCATATTCGTTTTCTGTATTTACTGAAGTTATTTTAAACTATGGTCCTCAACGCTCCCCAAATGAAATAATTACATGGGTTTAGGTCCGGGGATCGAGGTGGCCATTTTAAAGGGGCATTATTTCCTCTACCTATCCACCTGTTAGACCTTTAATAACCTGTAATACCTACCTGTACCCTGTAATAACTGGTCTTTTAATACTCTATTAAAGGAACTTTTTGAAAGCCAACCTCTGCCGCTAAACGCCTTTTATTTACTTGAGGAATTTTTTCGACCCTTTCCAAAATTTGTTCCTCCATCTGAATAATTCCGGCCGTACATTATCCACGATTTAATGTTAACAGGTAAAAAACGTCCTGTTTCCCGAAGGCGTCTCTCCGCATTAGCAAATGTTTTGCGATTTGGAGTTCTTCGATTAGGAAATCTTTTAGCATATGTTCGAACAATAGCACAACAATTTCCTTCACAATAAACCAAAACTACTAACATATCAGTTTGTTCGGCAAAATTATAAATTGCAATAAAAAACAAAGTAAGCTAAAATTAAATCACAGCTAGCTTGACACAGAACCTTTTAATTATTGTTATGAATTTGTTTCTCTCTTATATGGCACCTCGTACTAGAATGTTCTATTTATCTTAAACTGATTTTATATTATTTAATGTGTAAAAAATGCCAATTTTACTCGAAATCCATAAACGCTATCAAAATTTTGTAAGAGGCAAAAAATCTTCTAAAATAGTGCTTATTTTTAAAAATATAAATTCTGTCGTCATTGAGGTACACACAAAAAAGTTACGGGATAGCCAGTGGCGCACAGGCACTGGAAATAGAACATCCTGTACATGTATTCTCTCCAAATTCTATATTTACCTTGCCCTTATATAAAAAAATATGTGTACCAAATTTGAAGTTTCTAAGAAAAACAGTTTTCAAATTATGTATTTGAAAAAAGCTAGGTTATCTGTTCTAATTTAGAAGGCTGTATCTCAGTAGGCGTGCAGTTTTGTATATAGGTAAGTTAGGCTAAATAGTCTTATTTTCATCCAAGGAACCTGTGGTCAAGCCTTGTCCATCCTTTTCAGGGACACCCTGTACATATGTAAATTTCCTCCTATAGTAAAGATGTCTTTATTTAATAAAATTTAATAAAAACAAATTAAACATGAAACTTTTCCGATGTAAAAATCACCTTTACGTAAAACACGAAATAAACGATAAATCTGACACAATTTTTACCTAAATAACAATCAAATGACAAAATTGTCCTGCCCTTAGGCCGTTTTTTTTTAGGTAGTTCAACTAGCAAGCATTTTTAGATGGACTTTAAGTAAACACAACAATAATGTAATAAGCCCTGTTTTACATTACCAATATTTAACTTTCATCCATTAAATTGGTCAAGTGATTCTCCAAATTGACCAATTTATTGATCAAAACTAAGGCCACCATAGAATAACAAATTATGATAACAATAGACCACAATAATAGGCTTTTGCAGACTGCAATAACATATTTAAAATTAAAAGTATCAAAATTGTAATCAAAATTGGTATTATCTAATAAATATTAAACCACTAAAAATCTACTCGGTCATTGTTTTATCAGTTTATCGAATAAAATACTGGTAAACGTGAAGCAAATTTTGTAATATATATCTTCTCCTTGCATGGCACGTCGTTTGTTCTTTCCATCATTTATTAATGTTTTTTTCGAGAGGCGCCCATTGAATTGATTCTATTTATAGCTCAAATAGCATTGACATTATTATTTTTTTATTTTGTCGTATTAATAACCAAGGTCTTCACATTGCTTCGCGATAGTCGGTAATGGGTTCTCTGAAATCGCTAAGACTTAAAAAAAATCCATAAAAATATTTTAATTCTGTAAAACGATTTAGAATCGTGTTTTTTCCGTCTAACACTTTTCAATATCGATTAAAATGAGTGTTCCTTAATCTTAATACTGGTAACGCTCTTGACGCGTTAATGTACGCCAGCGGTTATACAACATGTGCAAAATGTTACTATCATGTTCGGAGATACGCAAATAGAAACCCGTGCATTTGCCCTGACACAGGACATTCCACAAAAAAATCAATCGAGAAATTTATACATGTATGCCCGATTTTAAAATAAGCATCTCAAGGCTCGGGACCCAGACGAATTTCTTGGAAAAAGTTGAGCGTCACCAGTCCCCTTAGAAACGCCCAGCCGGTTGCGACCATCCAAAAAAAAAAAAACGAAGAACGTTATTTGTAACCGAATTTTACAACAATTTTTTTTTACCTTACCTACCAATCAATCGTATTTGACGGTACGTTTTTCGCGTATAATTTATGGCACCGATTCCGCTAATGACATTCGTGTTTACATTTGAATAAATTTATTTATCTCACCGCATAGATATCATTGACTATATCGCCACCCACATGTTTGACTAGCAATACTCGCAATCGTGATAACGCCAAAGTACACATTTGTGTAAGGATTATGGCTGCGATTAGTGGTATAATAGAATTTTGCGCCTAATGCGTTTCAAATCCCCATTGACATACAATTAAGTCAGATTATGACGCGATTTTCGTGTACGAATAACAAACAGCAAAGCGACGCAACAAACAAGATATTATCAGATTTTGGCAACGTTTTATTATTCCTAGTAGAACTTTAACCGTAAGATTTCTTACCGTTGGAACAGTTTCGGGATAAAAATAATCGGATTTTCCAAGTTGCGTAAGTTATGCTGGTTTGTACAGGACAAAAGTTGGCAAGCGCCTGAGATCAAGAGGAGGTATAATTGCTTTTAATTAAGATATTAATAAACAAGTCAATAAACGCGTTAGCGTCGGGTGGTGGGATTGTACAGTATGGCCAAAGACCTTTTCCGACCGAGAGAAACTCTATTCCCAACACTCGCCTTTTTGGCGCACCCAACGTCGTTTTCGGTGTATCACTGTAAACTGTTAGACACTTATATTGCCGTCGATACGTTTATAAAATCGTCAGTAAAGAAGATACAAATTGAGACATAACGAAATCATGAAACTATATTTCCAAAGGCGCCGTTTGGGAGAGGAGAAAGCGAGGCAATTGCTGCTGTTCCCTCGATGTGCGATAATAGTTAATTAAACTTACCGTGTTATAAAATTGTTGTCAATGCAAAGAAAATTATTCTTTATGACTAGAAAATAAGTAGATGGAGATACTTGATTGTAGATATTAAACAAAATCGAGTTTAAAACACTTATAATTATATATTTCCATCTTTCAATTATTATTTTTTACCCAATATGCATAAATAAATGCCACGAATTGCAACGGAAACTTGGCAACAGCCCACGAGAATGCTGTGTTTTTATTTGTAAGTTGGCAGTCTTGTATATAGGTATACATTTGCTATGTGAACGCTTGCACAGCTGATTGCTTTAACCTCTAATATGTCAGATAACGAACAGAGTCGGTAGAAAGGAAAATTTGTGACCAAAAGAAAGTATTGTTTGAGAATTAGAACAGAAAATAGCAAAAGCAGCAAAAACGCTGTTGAAGAGAAATTGTGGAGCCAGAACCTCCGCACACCGTTCGAGGGCATCAACTAATCGACATCGAGTAATGGCACAATGCATGCACTGCTCTTTTTGCAAAGAACTTTTACGTAATTTAGATTATCTACAAACTGTGATCACGAAGTGATTGGCGTGGAAAAGTTTAAATATTTAAACAATAATTGCAAGTAGTCAAAGTCGACGTTCGATCACCTTTCTAACGGAATGCTTCTGGAGAATTGGTATGCTGTGGTCGGTTGGAAGTAAGGGTGATTTTTGGAGTTTCTTCTCCGGTGTACGGCGTTGTCGAGTTCTTCTGTGCGACGTTTCGTCCCTGGAACGAGAATAAATAAACTAAATCGCAAAGCAAGAACTTCACATATGGACTCTTGAACACGCCAACTCCGGTATACACTCATCGCGTCAGGATGATGCCTGACTTCTAACGAACCTTGTTCGCGGGGATCACAATATGCAATCAACCATTTTTCCAGCGTTTTCTGCCGACCGTGCAGAAAATAACGCAGCAAACGCATTTATAATGAGCTGCATCGCTTTACACGCCGTCATTGGACGCGATGGACCACCCGGTACCAGCGGTATTCTGGGAGACAGCCGTGGACTTCTTGTTGCACCACTAAACGGGAGACACGAGAACACCTGGCTTCCATATACACTTTGTTGAGGCCACAATTTAGAAGAACTCGTATCTAATTATACTCTTCATCGTAGTATTCGCGAGATCATTTCTCGTTAACTTAACAGACGATCCTATGCAACAAGACGTACTCTGCATGAAGAACATGAAACAACTAAACTTGTACCCATGCAAGAAATGCAGTAATAGTAATAGTAACTAAAGATGCAACAACGAAAACAGTCATTTCACTTAGTAGCTTTGACATTTTTACTATTGTCATAATTTTCACTAATTAATACTATTTTATTTTCATCTTTTCATTTTTTTTTTCATCCTGAATCAGTCCCTGATTTTTACGTCATGTACGATTTACTCACGGACCTTGTACCTAGCATTAATGTACCCTGATATTTTAAATTTACATATAAATACAAACAATTTTTTAAAACACATACAGAGATAACTTTTTTCTAATATCAACTACTTTTATAGCAAATATTGTGGTGACAATTAACGTTGATAAAAAAAAAATCGTTTTTAAATAACTGCTGTCGCTGTACGAAGAAATGAAGTACATTTCAATGTAGCTTTATCAATATTGAATGCGAAGACACCAATAAATAGTTTACAAGCCATTAAATGATAAGATACAGTTTACCCTTCTTTTCCCTAGAATGCGATGGACTTCTGATAGTCCTACATCGCAATAATATAAGATGATCGGTTCTGAGAAATCTGGAATCAATCGGCGCTAGATAATTATTATCTAATTTCATATTAAACTGTAATAATCGAATCCTTCATTCGACATATTCAACATGAATGTCTTTAGAACTGAACGGTCTATTTATATCCGCATAAACAAAAATAATCGAGCAAAAAATAACCGCAAACAGGAACAGGGCAAAGGAAATACCCAGTATAGAAATTGATTGTACAGTGTAGAATTGGTAAAATTCAATAAACGATTGGAAAAAATGTTGGTAAAAGTCGAGGACGCGGTTTTATACATAATCATACTCATTTGAAATGGGTTTTTAAGAAACCACCAAATACAGATTATTTAAAATACCTGTAGGCTCCTGTAGGTCTAGTAAATTAAATAATGAGAATGATACTTGAAAGGGTATTAAAATCCTGACAGTATGACATAGGAATATCTCAATGTTTGGTTAATTTTTACATGTTTTATCGTGACTTTTTCTATAACAAATTATTCCATAGAAAAGCTTAGTCCGGTCGAATATTTTTCTACTGAAATCACTGTTTGTCGCACCAATTATCACTTGCAAAGTAAATTCTTAAATTGGCAAACATAATACATTTTATTTGTTATCATTGTTAACATGGCGCTCTAATCTAATGATTGTCACAATGAACTAATATGCTGCAATAATAATTGTTTGCAGATTAGCAGTTTTCTTAAATGTCAGTGGCGGTTATTCAATATGCGATGTGACGCTAAAGATAAATAATAGCACCTACCTCACAGTAACAAAAAATTCTTATTATTACTATGTTTCCAATACTTTACAAAGAGTATGTAGGTGTCTGCATGTTCACACGTTGACAAATCTGGACTGTAAAGGGCGAATCTATTATTTTTAGCCACGTACTAGCATAATTTCATTCAGAATCCGACAATTCCGTATTTAACAAAATCAGGAGACTGTATTGCATCAGACTGATCAGATAAAAAATTGGTTTGTACAATAAGCTTCACATTTGCTGGTATTAAGCTCATATCAATTCCGTGAATCGTGGTGCCGCGGTACTACTTAGGTATAGTACTCGACTACTCGCAGCTAACCGTAACAGTTTCCTCAGCGGAGTAGGTGTTGGTTACAGTGCAGTCTCGATTGCTATGGTAAGAGTTTTCCTAATATTTAAGAATCTGAAATATTCGGTGGTGTTTTTATAATATTTATACAATTCCGAACAAAGAATTGTTTATAATTAACATATCGTTTATTAGCGACCGGAAAAATTTATTTTTGTCCACTTAATGACGAAATTCTGGCAATATTTATTTTTAAACTTGTCAAATACACCAGTCACTTCAGATTTAGATAGTTAGGGTTATCTGAGGAGTATAAAATCTGAAAATGATATGATAACGAGTCAACGAATAGCGTACTTTGTTCAAAAAAATCAAGGTAGCCTCTTTCGTCAGACATAACTTTATGCTGTGCATAAAATTAAGTGGTTATTATGTTTTTGCGATGACCCGCCTTATTAATTTAAATAAAAAAATCATCCGATAGTGAGTATAAAAAAAGCTTTCGACGTAAACGTTTTTTATGTTCGAAATAAATAATATCAGTAATATTAAAACCAATAAATTACAGGCTTAAATTAAACCATTTTAAAGATGCTTAACTTAATCCTCCCATTAAAATCAAGAAGACACTTTTATATCCGCAATAATTTAGATTGGCGAAACGAGAATTTTGCTGATGAGAAACAAAATAATAATATTTTACGGAAGAACTGTATGTGACATGAAACAGTTTGGCAAGCACACATTTACTAGAATAAGCGGACTTTTCGTAATCTTGCAGAATAATTTAATAACGCGTATAATATTTGTACATTGATAAAACAGCGAAATAAATGTAATGTGCAAAATATGAGATTGGTTGCACACAACAGAGTTTCAAAAATGGGTATCCTTTGTTCAAATTTCAGATTATTATATTATACAATACACATTTGCCATTGCTCCGGTTGTTCAGATACAAGGTTTTAATTTAAAAAAATGTTACAGATACATATCTCTAAATATATTCTGAATAAATGAAAAAAAATAGAAACGAACTTTTTGTGTCTGTCCTTTTTGAACACACATACAGGGTGGCCAAATGAAAACGAAACAGAGCCATTTTCAGGAACTGCGTCAAGATTGTAGAAAAACGCTCACACCCGTCGATTTTAGATTAAAGGGGAACATTCTTTGCTGGTATTTTTGACTCCGGCACTTTCACCCCCCAAGCAAGAGTAAGCATCACCCCAAAATATTTAAATGGCTTTGGGGGTTGAGTAATATTTCTTTTGAAAGTTCTTACAATTCTCTTTACAACAGACTTTAAATTTTATAATTCCGCCCAATACTCTGAAAAAAATTTACATTTTAAAATTTAAATTATGTTTAGTTGCTTACTTACTACTTAGTTGATTAAATGTTCAAACTGATGACCGCCCGCTTCCATACAAGAATAAAGATTTTGTTCGAAACAACGTTCGCCCACATTCCGAAGCATTTCCGGAGTGATTCGACGGCATTCGTCGACGATTCTTTGACGCAAATCATCCAGCGGCGCTGGCTATGTTTTATAGATTTTACTTTTTAGGTATCCTCACAAAAAGAAATCAAGGGGCGATAAATCCGGTGTTCGTGGAGGCCACTCAATGCTGCCTCTTGTCCCAATCCAATTCCGTAGAAAACGTTGGTCCAAATACTGACGGGCAATTAACGCATAATGCGGAGGAGCACCGTCCTGTTGAAAAATAAAATGATCTACATCATACTCTGGAACATTTTCAATAATATCAGTCAAGGCAGGGTCAATAGCGTCTTCCAGTAATTGCAAATACTTTTGGCCATTTAAAACCAGGTAGAAAAAAAGGACCCTCCAGCCGGTCACCGAAAATTCCAGCCCATATATTTAATTATTCCGGTTGCTGTGTATGCAGCTCGTGAAAAACTCTTGGGTTTAAATCGGACCAATAGCGGCAATTGTGACGATTTACCGTCCCGTTCAAGAAAAGACTGCATTCATCAGAAAAACAGATGTTAAAAAGGAACTGTGGGTTCCCTGCTCGCTCACTCATTATTTCGCAAAATTGCAAACGGCGATCATAATCATCCTCATGAAGTTCCTGGGCTAAATGTATTTTGTATGGATGGAATTTATTCTTCTTCAAAATGGTTTATATGCTAGTTCGATTGATCCCAGACACAGATGCCAGCTGCCTCGTACATAATGTAGGATCAAGATGATGTCTCAAAACTGCAACTTCACTAGCTTCATTAACTATAAGTTTTTCAATTTCTCGTTTTTAATTGGCTACGTTCCCTGTCTCTTGAATTTTTTTTACTAACTCTAGAACATACTTCCTTCTGACATGCTCAGTCGATCTTGATGTTGTTCATTAAATAGCTGAGCTGTTCTATTCGCATATTTATTGTTCATAAAGTAAAGGGAAATGATATCTACCCTTTCCGCAATGGAATAAACCATAGTGTTTAATTTATTTTCAAAAACACAATTAAATAAACTACCAACTAACGCTTCCAAATAACACTAGAAAATAATTTGGAATCCACTAATTTTACGTTCATTGTATGTGTATAGCATTTCTGTTTTTTACAATCGTGTTTTTTTTTTTACGAAAGTGGTAACAAATCGCCAAAAACCAATATAACGCAAGAAATACTAAATTTATACCATTGCCGTACTTAACTCGAATGACAGACATTTTTACCGTTACTTATTGTTTGTACATTAGTTTCAACTTTAAAATCAAAATTCTTAATAAGTATTGGGCGGAATTATAAAATGTATAGTCTGTTGTAAAGAGAATTGTAAGAGCTTTCAAAAGGAATATTACTCGACCCCCAATGCCATTTAAATATTTTGGGGTGATGCTTACCCTTGCTTGAGGGTGAAAGTGGCAGTTCCTGAAAATGGCTCTGTTTCGTTTTAATTTGGCCACCCTGTATATTAAATATAACACATTTAATATACAACTTGATATATTTATGATAACATATGTAGATTGTTAACTCAGTTTTGCAATCAGTTTTTCAAGAAATTTGGTTCCTACCTAACTGAGGGGGTTGCAAAACCCAGTGGCATGGGAGCTCAAGCAACGGGAAACAAAATCTTAATTTTCATGAGTAAATAATAAAATATAAGTTCTTTATAGTTTCCGAGAAAAAAGTAGGTTTTTCTGACGCACGATTTTTCTGGAAATTGTGTACTTCTGCTCCTAAAAACCGCTAATAACTGAACGGGGTTTATAGACGAACTTGCAACGGTTTTTATATTTTTTACACGCGAACCGAGTCATATTCTGTCCGCCACTGGCCGATTTTTTAAGAAACCCTGATAAAAAAAATGGCAATCCGTCTATTTACCTACACGAGACCGCTTATAAGCGGAGCGTAGTAAACAAACCGGCACCGGGCAATTTTCAAACGCGGCACTAATAAAGTTATGAATAATCTCGCTCGATTGTTGCGTGAACGCCGTAGCCGTGGGCAGCAATCAGGCAGGTCTTGCGCTTGTTAGCGGCCGGTGGTCTTTGTCCCGGCCGGGAGATGAAGTCATAATTTTACTTTTTGCTGCCTCCGGCCGCTTATTCGTTAACGAGCCGCCTTTCGGCGTGTCCGCAAATAGAGAAAAAAGGACATCACCTGAGCGCGAGGAACGCACATGAACCGTCCCGGGGAGGCTGGCGGCCGCTCTCGTCGTCGTCGTCCTCGGAGGTATCCAGCGGACCCTCCTCGATCGACGAGAACGCGGCACAAAATGAAAAAATTGCTTCTCAACTCGATAATCTCTAACCACCAAAATAGTTCTGGTAGACAGACAACTATTTGGAATAAAGTTCCGATCACATAAAAACCCCGGCAGGATGATTTGTTTGTCTGTTTGGCCACTTTTACACTTTTTTATATTATATCAGCCATATTCAAAACAAATGACACTTCAAGTTAATATTTGGTATCACCAGATATCAACAGTTAATCATAAATTGCATTTAAACACTTTCCAAATGAAAATATTAAACCTAAAACTTTCTTCGAGTTTGTTTCATTTTTTCTAGAACCTCTTGCTTTTGGTATATCTCCTTGTTTAATAAAAGAGCTGTCGAAAGAAGACAAATGTGCACTGCCTAAACTTTGTCAGTGATCTAATTTTACCCGCAAAGTTTGCGGGTAAAATTATTTCCTGTAATATCGACCGATCTTCTATGATGGTACCCTGCCATCTATAGTTGAGACATTTATTTAAAGTTTATTAGATTTCGTTTGCGTATGTAAATTGAATCCCCCTGAATGACACTCGTCTGATTCTATAAACGCATCCCCGTCGAAAGTACCTAAAAAATACGCTTAAAAAAGCGAATACGGAAATGATACATCCGAACTTATGGACAACGAATTACGCACGTGAAGCGTTTTGGTGGGAGAGCGAGTCGTGCGAAAGTTTGTTCACCCGCCATTAATTATAATTTCCAGAGACCGGAGAGGAAGAATAAAAATGAAGTGAATAAACATGTTCTTTACTGATAAAAATAAGCCGAAACAAAAGGAACGGTAAGAAGTTCGCGGGCACATAACGCGAGCTGTGTGGTCAGCGCGATGCGGTGATTCTTTTTAGTCGGAGATCGCGCTTTTTCATTAACGGCAAGGCCGATCGTCGCCGTCGGCTGTCCAGGCTCGACATCTCTCAATTTCGTCCGGCCGATTCAATAAAAATCGGACCGGGCGACCATAAAATCCTCTAATTGGCACCGGAATACAAAAGTGCAGAATTTGGCACACACGAAGCTGGAGACTGAGACGTGCACCGGCCAGGTGTTATTAGATCAGCTATGCAGTGTTGCCAGTATTATACAGAACCCTTAAAATATAATTTTGTATAATGCATAGGTAGGAAAAAGTTAAATAAATAATCTTTCTACTCTGAGACAATACGCCAAAAATGTTATTTTCACGATTTTTTTCAGTTTAATAATTGGAAAATTAACTAAAACATACTCGAGGTATTTCCGTGCATTTCGCTCAAAACTGATTCATTTGAAATCCAATCAAGCCGTTTGCCCATTTAAACCGCCTTAATAGGTCCCGCCAAATTGGCCGTTAGCAACAAACGAAAACCCATTTTATATCTGTTTAATCGGAAAGAATACGTACGCGGTCTTACGATGTACTGCGAAAAGCGCTTGAGATCTGCGCGAGCCGTATCGTTTGGCAAATAAAACGGTTAAATCGGCGACAATAAAACTGGTGCAATAACTCTCGAGTTTTGCACACCTGTTGCGCGTAGACTTACGGCCTGCCGGGCCGGAGCAATCTAGCCAGCCGCGATTTACAATACATTCATACTTGGTGATTTCTAAACTGGTTCTCTAGTCTATTTTTAGCGGCGAGATTGTTTTGCCCAAGACTATTTAACAAAGCGACGCGAAGAACGCTTTCGTTTGGTGCATGCCGCGAATCGAATGAGTTTATATGTGCCTATGTTTTCCACAAAATTGAAAATAATGTTGTATTGTCATATCAGTAAGCATAACTATCATAAAATCAACCCATTATCCCCAATACATATACAGGGTTGGACAAAATGTCGGAACACTCGTGTACAGGGCGAACCATAAGTTTGATTAAAATATAGGACCTTTAACAAAAGTTTTTGTAGGTATTTTTAGTCTTTTCATTTACGTACTTTAATTTCCTACGCCGGATTTCTAAAAATAAAGTAGATGTTGGAAATTAAAGTACGTAATTGAAAATAATAAAAATATACAAAAACTTTTGTTAAAGGTATTTTTTTAATCAAACTTATGGTTCACTATGTATACAGGTGTTCCGACATTTTGCGCAACCCTGTGTAGTACCAATGTACTTAGACAGCTGACAGCTGCATAAAATAGTCTACACAATTATTATTTTATGTAGGCACATTAAAAAAATGTACAGAGTGATTCATTAACAATGAGAAAATCGAAAGCTGAAGATATTACACGTAAAATGGTGACCATTGGCGTAAACATGCCTTATCTGAAAGTTGATAGTTTCGGAAATACAGGGTGTTGAAAGTTAAAATTTTAAATCGTTTTTTGCGATTATTCTGAAAATATGTAGGTTAGGAACTTGGGTTAGGAAAATTTGTGAAACTGTGTTTTTTTAAGCGACCAATGCGTGTTGTAAATTCAGCGTTGCTATAGAGGGCGCCACTTACGACCAATTTTACCGAAACTTTAGTTAATAACTTTTTACCCTGTATGTTTAACATGAAACTTGGTTCAAAACCTGAAAGAGCTATCATTTTTCCATTAATTATGTACTCTTGTTTCATTTCGGTATCTCGATACGTTTTCGAGAAAAATCGATTTAACGAACACTACGTCTTGATATTACGAGAAATTTAAAGCGAAACAAACCAAGTGTTTCTTCATGTTATTACAACAATTAATGATAAAACAAATAAAATACGTAATTATGATTTAAAGTAATTGTTCGAAGAATCCATCGTTGACACTGATACACTTTACACTACGTTTTCTGAGATCTTCGAGTTTGAAACAACATATTGGGATTGCGTCTGACTTCGTTGGCAGCGATTTGTATCCTTTGCCACAACTCTTCACACGAACCAATAGATT
Source organism: Anoplophora glabripennis (assembly GCF_000390285.2). Taxonomy (NCBI): domain Eukaryota; kingdom Metazoa; phylum Arthropoda; class Insecta; order Coleoptera; family Cerambycidae; genus Anoplophora; species Anoplophora glabripennis. Next base: position 255,868 of record NW_019416504.1, on the reverse strand, counting down.
ATTTGTAAACTATATCTTTCATTCGAGGCTAAATAGAAAAATCAAGAGGATGAAGTCTGGTCTTCTGGGTGGCCGAGCAAAAATGCTTCCACGGCTTGAAGAAGCTCTACTTTATTTAAGAAGAGACATGTGGTTCATGTACGACGGAACCCCACCATATTTTTCTCGGCCAGTGCGTGCATATTTAAATGTAGTTTTTCCAAATCGCTGGATTGGCCATGTAAGCATTTTTGCTTGTCCACCCAGAAGTCCGGACTTCAATCCTCTTGATTTTTCTCTTTGGTCTTGAATAAAAGATATAGTTTACAAAGAATCTATTGGTTCGTGTGAAGAGTTGTTCCAAAGAATACGAATCGCTGCCAACGTAGTCAAACGCAATCCCAATATGTTGTTTCAAACTCGAAGATCTCTCAGAAAACGTTGTGTAAAGTGTATCAGTGTCCATGGTGGATTCCTCGAACAATTATTACGTTAAATCATTATTACGTATTTCATTTGTTTTATCATTAATTGTTGTAATAACATGAAGAAACACTGTTTCGCTTTTAATTTCTCGTATTATCAAAACATAGTGTTCGTTAAATCGATTTTTCTCGAAAACGGATCGAGATACCGAAATGAAACAAGAGTACATAATTAATGGAAAAATGATAGCTCTTTCAGGTTTTTAATCAAGTTTCATATTAGACATACATGGTAAAAAATTATTAACTCAAATTTTCGGTAAAATTGCTCGTAAGTGGCGCCCTCTATTCACAAATTTTCAAGTTCACTACATAGTCTCAGAATAATCGCAAAAAAAAACGATTTAAAATTTTAACTTTCAACACCCTGTATTTCCGAAACTATCAACTTTCGGATAAGGCATATTTGCGCCAATCTTCAGCTTTCGATTTTCCCATTGTTACTATTGTAAGTATTGTATACAATGGAAACTTAACAACTTTAATTTGCTAATTGGTCTTAAAAATGTATCAGTCAGTGTCAATCTTGGTGGCATATTACAGAGAAACCGAAATAAAAATAATTGTATAATTTTGTGGTAGATTCTATATTTAGCAGCCCTTGAGATTTGGCATTGACTTCTGACATACATGCTGAGAGGTCAAAATACTGCTTAAAGTGAAACAAGCCAGTCAGATCGAAATAAATTGCTTGAATAACATGAAATTACATATTTTCACTACATCCTGGAAATCTACGCTTCATCACGAAGCGCTTTGAAACGTCTAATCTTGTTTTTTACTTTTACGATTTTTTTTAAAGCGTTCTATTCGCAATTTGCTCGAGCCTTGACTTAAGGTCGCGCAATAAACCGATTGTTATCTTCGCTGCCGTCAAGACTTTGCGGGTCTCACAGCGAGAGATTGTTTCAAGCAACAGGTGTGTAAATTCCAAAGAAATTAGTAATGGAGAGTTTATTTTTAGTATTGTTACAAATCAACATGTTTATTTAATAACCGACTTAGATATTTATAGCGTAAACAAATATTAAAATGAAAGCAAGGCCATTTTCGATATCCAAAGATATACCATTTCGCCACATTTACGAATCCGCATGAGTCACATCCAACTACAGGCCGCAAGAGGCATGAGTTTATGACCAAGGATGGCCGTTTCCTTGGTAAAACCGTTTCGAAAGCCCAATCGATTTGGCAACGTTAAGTTGGGTGCGATTTTCGTAAGGTCAACGGACAGCAAAAACAGGAAACGTTATAATCGTATGGCAGATTTAAATAAAAATTGTCAAAAACCGTATATAATCACACATCTGTTGGATAACTGTCGATAAAGTTTTAATCTAACTGTAATTTAAAAAAATTATAAATAGATTTGAGGCCATGCATGTCTGTTTCAGACTGGTTTCAATTAGATAATCCTAATTTACTCGCCCCAATCGGCGGACACTTTTTATCGTCCTATTTCTACATTGCGGCCTTGACACGCTTGTCGTTATGAAATAATTTGAGGAATTGAGGATATATTGGATCCCTCGATTCGATTATCAGTTCCGGAGATGGCATTTTGGCGGTAAATAACTTCGCATAGATCTAATCACTCTGTCACTGATTCCTTCCGCGTTCGATCGTGTCGATTTATGAGATTGACATTACTCTATACCGGGCGTCTCAGTAACATCGATCCGGGCTCGAGAAAATGCCGAAATGAAATGTCTAATCTGTAATGACTACGACTGAAATATCCTTCGGGAAAACATTATTATCACATTCTCGGTTCTCGATTATTTAATCGCGACATGTTATTGCGCGATGCTGAAATCTAGTTCGTGATTGGTCGAAGTAAGTGGGAGTGATGTCAGCCTTGACGGATTATTGAACTTTGTTTGGTTTTTGTCATTTCACAATATATTTTTTTAATTGCTCGACTGTCCTCATGGGTTGCGGTGACGTAAATTGTTACTCTGATACATTGTAAATACGTGATATGAATAATTTATCAATAACGACTACGAATTCTGTGTAAAGGATTGTATTTTATTTGTACAAAAAGAATGAGATAAAAATAACAAACAATATAGAGAGTAATTTTAGATCATACAAAGCGGACAATATTTAGACCGCTCACATTTATACACAATATTCAGTCGTGTTTGTTCATGGCTTTTTGAATTTTGGGGTAATTTTTTACTCGTTTGGAACTTTGAATTCATTTCCTTTATTTTAAGGACGGGATTTTGTACAAAAAATATCGCCCAGCGTGAGTCACGAAACGGGACCCCGGCAGGTGCTGTTCTAGCGGCCAACGCTTCAAGTCTAATAATTCCGCTGCACCGGATATTCGTCCGATTTTTCAGGAACGGCTCCAATTTGTGTACATACAATCTTATAAGGAAAGAGAGTAAATATTTTATTAATCAGTAATAGATTATCGAGGACAATAATATTTTTTTATTGAGTAGGCAATAATTTTTAGTTAATAAGCTTAAACAATCTTATAATTACTATTCCTTCATTATAAAAACAGAAATACGGTTTTTAAAATTACATGTAGTTTCTTCTTCAAAAGTGACCTTAAAACACGTATAACATGGAATAGTCAACAGTCTAATGTTTATATTTTCACATTAACAATCCGATAATGTAAATTAACTGCTATTTTCAGTAAAAAAATATATACCTAACCTGAAATATTTTTTTACTTTGGCGAGTCGTATTAACTTAAAAACACTGCTTAATTACTAAAATATATAGAATCTTGCTACTAATTGCGTTTGGAGAATAATATGTATAGGCATAAAATATATATATAATATTACTGTATGTATTTAGTCCATTGAAATGAAGGCTGAACCTCCATTTTTTCCTCTGTCGATCAAACCTGGGCGCAAATATGTTTTCGACCCTCAGGAATCCGAATCCGCAAACATTTTTGACCTAGGTGATCAGGCAAGGGGTCAAAAGGTCAAAAAACCCGTAAAAAATAAGGTTTTTCGCAAATATCTCGTAAACTACGGCAAGTAGCAAAAAAATAATTGCACCATCGTGTTCCCAGGGAAATTACGATTATAAACAATTAAAAAATTTATTTAAGAAAAATTTTTGTTTTTAAAAAACAGATTACCAAGACAATAAAATGGCAAAAAAAATGTTTCAAAAATATTAAACTTGTCCATTTGTTTATAACAAATTTATAAACAAATAACGTTAAAAAGTTTTTAGCTAAGCTAATAAACGCAATATATTAATAGAAAAACAACTAAAATCAAACATTTGGTAAAAAAAATTTTTATAACATTTCCCGGATTTTTCATTTTTTGTTAACTTTAAAAAATCATTATAAACAAATGAAAAAACTTTTATAAACTTTTACAACGGAATCTTGTTTATTATGTATATAAAAAGACCTCCCAGAAAGAAAAAAATTTGTAGATACATTATTTAAACTTTTACAAGTTTTATGAAAGATTAATTCATTAACAATTGAATAACTAAGAAAAGTCAAGTTAAAAATTATTTTCCAACTGGGCTGTGTTCCTTCAAGTGTCTAGATGACACTATAATTTATTTAGATTTTTAAATTAATATTGAATACTATAAAAAAATTATTTTGTGTTGCACACTTTGCTTGGCGGCGACGCGACGACGCGGAAACCGCCGCCGCCGCGCGGAGCTATATTTTCAACGTCAAATTAAAATTATAAATAATGGAGCTACAATTCCTGACTTATTTTGCTGAAATTTTCTCCTCTTTCAGGATCTTTTTTGAAATTTCAGCTATCTTCAATATTTTTTTAGTTATAGTTAAAAAACGGAGACTCCCTTTTTTCTCTTCGTTTTTTGTTTATAACAATTGCTATTTTTAATTGCGGATAAATTTAAAAATACTTCTTTCTCTGAATATAATTCCGAATCCAATGTACTAACAACCATATTTTTAGGATTACAATAACTATTTTTCGCAAAAAAAACTCACTTCTCGACTAGACTAGTGGTTTCCTTCTTATCGGTAAGTAGCTACTGATTTGTAGATTGAAACAGAAATCTACCTGAGCCAGACCAATTTTTAAGCTGTAAATTTATTTTGAAACTACCAAGGCTACAATATAAATAACGATTTTATGTGGGACACCCTGTACGTAAAATTTAATCTTTATTCTTAATAAAGAAAAATTAGTACATATTATTGGTTTTTTATGCGTTATATTTTCGTACTACTTAAGCTTTACAAAATCTTATTACTTAGGTACCTACCTACTTTTAAAATATTACCCATATTTATATATCAAAGATAATATCAGACCATTATGGGTCCCATATTCTTTAAATAGTGTTTTCCGCAAAGACAAATAATTTCAAACATTTAATAACTGAATAATCTAAAGCTTATCAAATAATAGGAATGTTATGTCATGCCACCTGAGTATTTTCAAAGACGCCGCAGTAAAACGAATAAACAGGTGCAAAAAACGATCAAATCATTAAGGTTTTAGGTACTGAAATCTACGAAAATACTATCTTTTTTATATATAATTCCACATGTAAATATTCTTATAACATTTACTTGCTTAGTCCTACATATAAAATTGTTTACTTTTTATAAGTACGTGAAAATAATTGTTAAAATGTGGGGTTAGGATAATAGCAAACGCATGTTTTGCAAACGCTTTTTTTTAGTTATTATTTTATTTGGGTAAATTTAAACGGTAACCATGAATAAACAAAACATCAAGGATTTTATTTTTGTGCTTACCCCTACTTTTGTTCTACACGTTTTACTTTTAAAGATTTCAGTACCTAAAAACGCCAGAAATTTCACTATTTCTCGGCCAATACAATTTACAATAAACCAACTCTGTGTTTTCGCTTTCATTTTCAAGGGTAGCGACACCTGTGACAGAGTACACAAACTAATTTTATTTAGAAATTCTTGTAGAAGATAGAAACCGCTAAAATTCTGGTTTAAATATATAATATAATATAATATAACATGGAGTCGTGTGTAAAATGTTGTCATCTTACTTGAGGACACAAATTATAGAATTGTTAATAAATATTAATCTGAAAATTAAATACAAATGATCCTAAGTGTCCGTTCTAGTGAGTGAAGTAGTTTGGTTATTGTGCCTGACCTAGTTCCGTCGTAAATCCAATATATTGGCAGACTAACAGTATGGTTAAAATTGAGGTACTTTGGCATTTATTTAAATTATTCTTCTGTTCTCATGAGCATTGAAATTTATTTCACTCACTAGCGGGAACCATTGCGAATACATTGATATATAATAATATTCAATTATGTTAGTTTCTTCGATGATTTGTGTCCTCATCTGAAGCTCTGTTACATGGTAAAAATATACATACTAAATCGCCCCCTTAAAGGGTAATTCAAATAAACTTCTAAATTCTATCAACTTTTTTTATTCTCTCTAGAAAATAAAGTAAAAATACAAGAGCTAATAATAAAAAATATACTGCTTCCTCAAGTTAATTTTGCGCACCCGGTGTTAGCAAGGCGATAATAAAACTTGTACTCATTTGTCACAATATTAGTTTATTTAACCTTTTGTAACACAGACCACTAATTATAACTCACGATAATTCCAAATATCAATAAAATATGCAACAATTCCATTCAGTGTTATCAGCAACGCGGACCCTGAGCCTTTATTAAAATTTATGTGTCTGTTGAAGCGAAAAAGACCACAGTGTTCGTAAATCAGTGATAATCGAAACATTTCTTTGTTATGCTTTTAAAGGTGTCCCATTTGCTTCAAGGTATAAAAATTTTAGCACTTATTTATTTTTCATTTAAAATCGGACCTCCCTAAAAAGGTGCCAATGAAAAACACCCTTCGGCCTTGCATTAACTTCCTCTTCCTTGCTTCCAGATGAGTCACCGATCACTAAAGAGTGTAACAAACACTCAGGCAGTTTGGGTGTGCATGGCCCTAGCGCTTATCTTCCACATAACTTCCGGTAGCCCGGCCAACAGGTCGCCCCTTCTCACCCACCACCTCACCAAGAGGTCCTTCTTCGACATACAGTGTAAGGGGGTGTACGACAAAAGCATCTTCGCCAGGCTGGACCGCATCTGCGAAGACTGCTACAATCTCTTCAGGGAGCCCTCTATCCACTCGCTATGCAGGTAAGAAGAGTAAAAGGTCCGACGTTTGGGACCGCTAAAAAGCCTATTTCAGATCTACCTGCAAACGTTTGTGTAAAAACGGTTTGTTCGGGATGCCTTCTTGAATCCAGAAATATGTAGACAATAGTTTGAAATATTGAAACAGAAATGGTCAAGACTAACAAAAAATTTGTTATGAACGTTTGGTTTTGATGTCTAGCAAATGTTTTTTTTGTGCATCCCGCATTTATTTAAAAACATTTGCATGTGAACATTGTTTGTAGGTCTGGGCTAGACTTTGTATATAATTTAAATGTTTTAATTTGTTCCATTATTAAGAAATATCGATTGCAAGAATAAGAATGTATCTGAATCAAATGTTTGTAAGCAAAATGCAGCAAAATGTTTCCAATTAACGAAATAACAGCTGTATTATTGTCGTCATTTTAAGATAAACTCTCCAGTGTCTCTGTTGAAAAATCTTCCTATTGCGAAATATCAACTGTTTTCATGAGGAGGGAATCTTCCAACAACAATGCAATGACATAAATTAAATTTTAATAATTGTTTGCTGAGTGTTTTCAAAATGACCGGGAAGTTTTAATTTAGCGAACAAGTTGCTATTAGTGTTAAATTTCTGTGACACAGAAGAAGTGTTGAAGAATATCGGAGAAGATTTCCCAATCGTGTAATCCCCCATAAACACTTGAAGATATTTAAATAAATGTGAGATTTCTTTTAAATTTCAACAGCCTGTATCTAGTAGCTTTGGACGTTAGACACTTGATTCAGTTTTTTTTTTTTGTCTAAAATGAAACAAATACTTTCCTGAACTGATAATATAGACGTAGAAAGCGTCCTAAATAATATAAATAAAGCCTGCAATGCATATGCAAAACGAATGTGAATCTAAATCTAAAATTCCCGGTTGTGAGTTTACACATCTTGTATCATATCCGATACTCTTTCTGCGAACGGCAGGATTACTACGAACATTACAATTATAAGATCGACTTCTTGCGTACAAGGTCATTTTGTTCAAGGTCGATTCGTGTTATATTTTTAAACAGAAAAATAACCAGCAAGGTTATGGGAATAGAGACGAAATGGTCTAAGATCGTTCAGGTTTTGTAACCGCATCTTGTCGGACGATTTGACCAAGATTTCACGTGAACTAGATTTAAAATTTGGGTGAAGTAATGGTCTCCACCACAATGCCACCTTCCAGTGAGCATAACTCTTATGGTGTCCGTGTACGTACAATTTATAATTCCCGGTATAGGCCGTCTACATATTTTGCTATAAATAACGGTCTCGCGTGACCAAATAAAATAGTAAATTCGCTAGAACCGTCGAGAGGCATTTCCGGATGTGGTTAAAGCATCAGCGTTTTGAGAAAATTATTGTTATCGGAACAAGTAGAAGTACCTACCTAGATAGTGAACATTCCACGCTGCGATGTTTTTTTTTTTGTATCCGGAATAATCACGATTCCACGTCGTCTATTATTATGTTGTCTAAAAAGAGTATCTAATTTCCATCTGACTCTTTTCTTTAGTCTCAAGTTTACTTTTAATTAGTATCAAATAATTACACATCATTAGTGTTTTAAATAAAATTAAATCACATTAAATTTGTTATCAAATTTCCAATAGAGAGATCCAATCAAATAGAAGTGGACTTGTCAAATTATCAAGATTACATTAATAAAAATTTGTAGTGTTTTGGCATTAATAACTATTCTACAATGAAAATTAACACGAACTTTACTGCAGAAGCAATATCGCTCTCTTTGCAGGCCACTGATGCCTTCATTTAGAAATACTTCTAAATGAAGGTAACCGACTAAATTTTTAAAACAAAAAACCTACAGCATGAAACTTTTTTATTTTATAAAGTGTATTTTTCTGATAATTTACATATTTTTTTATATTTTTCGGCGCGGTCATTCAATTGTTATAAACAAAAAAGTTGTAAAAAGCTTATTTAGTTTAGTTTTGGTAGGTATAACTTTCAAGTCAATTTTAGTCATTTATAAAACCAAAAATCGAATATTTAAATTTTACTAATTGCAAAAACCTTACACCGGCTACAGAACCAAATAAAATGATCTTTTGAACATTTGTACTGTTAACATATATCGATTAAATAAATCATAATAATGTTTATTGTAAATGTAAGCTAATCTAAGACACTGTAAAAAGAAAATTTAAATTTGAAGTGTTATCTTAATTTTCTTTAAAATATTTTTTTTACTCGGTTTAGACCTTCAATAAAATGATTGACTCATACCAAAAAAATATATCTTAAAGTAGAAAATCTGCCGATTATCATGCCTTTTTTAGAATTAAAATCTGTTCAGTAGTTTTTGAGAAAAAAAATCCGAAAATTTGTCGATTTCGTCACTTTTTTCACATTAAATTGTAAATATATCGAAAACGAACCATTCGAATTTTTGTCAAAGAACAACAAGTGTTTATTTTCCATTTCACAATAAAAGCCAATTTTTCAAAGCCATTCGGCGAGTATTTTTTTTTACAACTTTTTTGTTTATAACAATTGACTAACCACGCCGAAATATATAAAAAAAATATATGTAAATTATCAGAAAAATACACTTTATAAAATAAAAAAAGTTTCATGCTGTAGGGTTTTGTCCGTTCATGCCTTTTTTTTTAGGGGTGAACCGCTCGCCTATTAATACGTTGACACTTTCAATTAACGCTGAGATAAAAGAAAAAAAACACCAATAGTATGGAATTTTAGTTGAGCTTCCTATTAAGAATTGGCGCGGTTAAAGCATCTATCTAAACGTCTAAAGTCTATCTAACTCATGTCCGGTATGGATGGCCTTCGATGCTTTACAAAAATTTAATGTAAATCAGTCGTAGTGAAAATCGATAAACTCACTTTCGTATGTTTACAAAAACACGAGTAGCTCTGCAGCAATTGAATATATGGACTTGAAACTCTGCATAGGTATCAAGGAAAAATTTCTTTACCACTTGACTGTATACCTTCTATCTGTTTATTTATTATTTTATTTTGAGTTGGGTGACTGGTTTGAGTTTTTATTTCCTTTATTTTCTTTATGATTTCTCTTGCAGGCAAGACTGTTTTACCACAAAGTTCTTCAAAGGGTGCATTGACACCCTGCAGCTTTCGGACGAGATGGAACAAATCAAGTCTTGGATAAAACAATTACACGGGGCAGATCCCGGGGTCTAGGTACACACAGCACGGCTTCCTGTTACGTCTAACACGATAACATAGTCTTAGCTCCTTTCCTAACTTAATATCTCCCTAATAACTACCCTTTCCTGTAACTGTGTTATTTTTACGACACTTTTACATTTTTTTTGTACGTTGCTTAATTTTTGGGATTTTTTTTTACTTACTCTATTTGGAATTATTTTTTTTACCATAAAAATTCGTGGCTGAGGTCTTATGCTGAAGAAAATTAAATTTTCAATTTTTTATAAATCGTTTATACATATTTTTACTAAAATTTATAAATTTTGAGTAAAAAAAATGTATTTATGATAAATTATAAGTACATTTACAGATGTATTTCGTATTTCACATAATCTTTAATTTTTTAATTAAGAAATAAGCCTCCGAACTTTTGTACTACAATTTTATTACACTAGCCGACAAAATGTGACTACCATACTATACTTTCCCGAAGGTTTACGACGCTCTAAATCTTAATCCGATCTAATCACTCCGTCACATTTAGTGGACTCGAGATAGATTTTGACTTCGTCAAAATTACGGGAAGGGAGAACTTTTTATTTTTCGCTTTTTAAAGTTGTTAGAAACAACATATAAAAAGTCACCAACTGTAGAGTGTACGCTAAATTATTTATTTAACAAATCAGTTGCAAAATTAGTTTTTGCAAAATATATATAAAAAATTTAATTAAAAAAAAAATTAACTGCACCATTCGAAAGAACAGGAAATTTTACATAAAAAATGTTAATAAATTTTTTTTCTAAAATGCGAATTGAGGGCTGTAGAATTTTTTTTCTAACGTACGAAAAATGAAACGCTCCCGAAGTGCGCGCGGCCCCGAGCGCGCTACACTAAATTTGTTATAACTTTTGATCTAATTGATCAAATCGACCTCGCAAAATTTAAATGAAAGAAGAGTCATCCGGCTATCAAAATTTTATGTCTTTAAACTTGAGAAAAAAAAAATATATAGTACCTACGTATACAAAGTTATGTCATTCTATAATTTTGTACAATAATAATAAAATAGTTGTCATTCTTTTAATTTTTAAAGTAAATATCTGTAACTTTCACAGATTACTCTTCAAATGACGATTGAAACAGTGAGCGATATGGAAAAAATCTTAAAAATTTAATTTGAAAAATATTGAGCCCAACATATTCAATAATTTAAAAAAAATCACAAATTGGACTTTTTAGGCCATACTTTATAGATCAAAAATTATAGTTGTAAATATGATATTGAAACTTTATGAGGACACTTTTTAAAGCTTAAAATGTCTACTTTAAGATGGTGCACTTTATTTTTCTTAAAAAATTAAATAATGGTTGAAAAAACAAAAAATAACAAAAAATAAAAATATTTCATGAAAAATCCGTGAGATTTATTGTTAAATAAAGTTTAATAATGTACAAAAAAATTTTTTTAAAAAACCATCAAAGGATTAAGTTAAGACCTTAAAAAAAGTAAATCCAGCGAAAAATATTTTTTTATTTATAGTAATAAGTGGAAAATTGTTATAACAGCAAAAAAATAACGTTTTTTGATGAATTGATTTAATATTCATTTTTAAAATATATATTCTGCATTTGAAATTGTGAATATAAATTCTCTTATTGATGTAGACATAGATATGAGTTTAATATATATACAGGGTGATCCATTAACGGTATCGAGCGGCTGTATATAGGAAACTAGACGTGCTACGATTATGGGGTAAAAAATCTATTAACAAATACGACCAAAAGAAATTGATTTAAAATATTTTGAAGTTTGTAACTTCACAGCTAGGGGGCACAACTGCTACAGTGTTACAGAAAATTGTCGATTATTTCGAAATTTAGCTCATATAACCTAACTTGCAAATACATTTTTAGTCAGCCATATTGGATCAGCCATTTTGAATTTTCATTTTCCGACTTCATATTCCTGTTCAGCGACATCGAAAACCCGTATATTGTCAATTTGAAAGAATTCGATTTAAAATTCATTGAATTATTTTAAATGTTCCTAAAAAAACTATTTATTATTCTTAAAACAATTAAAAACCAATTAGCGTACAAAAATAAGTTTATAACTTTTTTCTAATACTTATCTCCAAGTAATTTGAAAAGGTTTTAGAAAAATCCATGCTTCCCATAATTATTTCGAAATAATGCAAAATTTTAAGCTATCTTGACTCCACTAAATTAGGCTTTAGAAATACGGGTTACACCATGAAGTAATTTCACTGAACAAAACTTGTTACGGACCTGAAACTAATATTTACAAACGCCGTAGCAAGTTTTGTTGGGAAAATCACTTCATTATGTAACATAACCTCAAATAATAAAAAATATGGCTTTCTTCGCACGTTTAGGTTAGGTTAGCCTACGTGATTGAATAATTCTGAAGTCGGATTAGGATTTATTTTGAGCGTCACAAACTTTCGGAAAAGCATAGAATGTTTTCTTTCTTTCTTTAAAGTCGGTTTATGCTATCATTTATTCTAATACTTTTTCACTCCCTTTTTGAATTTTTAGTTTGTTTCTAAACGTTTTTGGGGTTCGATCTTTTACGTAACACTAAGCACATACGTAATACAGTGCTCATTTTTTATTATGCTGTGAAAAAACACCAGAATTTTCAGACTTTTTCATGGTGTCAAAGTTTTTAAATGAATATGCGCAATATGAGAAATATTTTTGAAACATAAAATTTGTTTTGTATACATTTTTGAGCAACGTCAACAATCATCAATGCACGTTTTTGATAACCTTATTGCGAAATGTAATATTACACATTTTTAAAGTAATGTTACATTTCTCCATTTTCCTTCTGTTTTAACTTAACAATTGTCTTCTTCTAGTAGTTTGGTAAATTTTTACAATTTATGATAAATAAAATATAAAATGGGTACACAATTAGAAGAAGGCAAGCGCAGTAAATGAGGAAACTAATGTATTTTTCGTCTGTTTAGATCCGAATGTTTTTCAACCAAATACTTCAAAGGGTGTGTCGAGAGCTTGCTGATGGTAGAAGATTGGCCAAAATTCGAAAAAATGATCGACTACTTGGCAAAGTGAATGTTTTCGAACGCCCATTGTCCTATGAATCTAGTCTTTAAAATAAATCACCAATATGCGATTAATGTATTATATTTTTAGGTATTCTGACAGAATTTGTGAATCTCTCTCTCTCTTCTACTTTGATTGGTCTACGATATTTATTTATTTCTATTTATCTACAGTTAAAATAGTCTTAGTTCGAGCCCAGTTCTTTTTACACGTTATTCGTCGAAGACCAAAGAAAGTAGAGCGCTAAAAATTTTATGAAATTATTTTTGCCGTCATGAAAATAATTGCATGAAAAGCAGGTGAACATCACTTCTTGAAAAGTATTAAATTGTCCGTACATAAATATATCAGTAGGGCCTTATTTATTTCACGCACCGAATATTGAATTATTTTTGACGGCTGGCGAAATAATTCAACATTTCTCATTATTATTTAATTCATTTTCATTCTGATATATTTATATTTCAAATTATTTATTTACTTTTGTTGAGATTATTTTTTATTAATTTAAGTATTTATGAATTCGTCTCCGAGGGAACCGCGGTACCGACGCCCGCCGAACCGAGCCGAACCAAATTCTTTTCCTTCCAGTTATACAGAACGGGCCTCGGTACCGGCTCTTCCTTTGCAGAATTGATGACATTCCAGTATCAGTATTGTATATGTAGAGGTTGTCATTACATGTTTCCGTTCCCACCCGGTGCCTCAAAACGTACTGTAGGATCCTAATAGTTTTTTTAGTTTCCATTAAAAAGATGAGTATTTTTGCTACCTGACACTTCCTTTACACTATTTTCGTAATGTACAAAAGGTCTCATAGCTGTAATAGGTCTGAATCGTACAAAACGTCTTTTTTTTCCAGTTTATTTTTTGTAATATTGAATTATGAACTAAACCGATCTTTTGATTTCTTTTGTAAAAATCATTTCCTACAAATGTGTTTATATGTATAGCTACTTACATATATTATATACTCGTTATATAAAATTTATTGTTTTTGTTGGTATGTGCGTTATTTCCGCAGCAACTGTGGTCGTATTGTACATGTAAAATACTGTGTAAATTTTAAAAATCTGTAATTGTTAAATGGCAGCTTCAATTAAATAGTCTATTAAAATATTTTGAAAATTACACAAACCTATTATTTCAAACACCTCATTACTGCTTCACCTCACCAAATAAGATAACGTGAAAATAGCTGAAAATTAAAAATCATGGTAGTAGTATTTTTGTATGGAAAATATTACCGTAAAACAAAATCCATAGAAGACAGGGAATATTAACGGCATTTTGAGTAAGTATTCGAAATTTTCGGTCTACTGACACAAGGTATTACCATTAGACCAAGCAAATTAAATTTTTACTCGAAAAAAGTCCTATCCGCTAGATTATTGTAAAATTGTCTAAAGGAACACAATACAAGACATCTCTCATCTCGCGAGTCAAAAACTTTTATTAGCTAACTTTTCTATTTAAACAAATAAGTGAGGAAAACAGTTTTTTCACTTTGCAGAAAAAAACCATCAATTTTAGCGAAAAGTGACTCACAGACAGCTTGAAGGGAGTAAAATTATCTACAAAATGAGACTAGACTGGTTAAATTAAAATCGGTTAATAAATAAAAAAGTTATTGCAAAAAAACAAGAAAAGTGACCATTTTTTAATTTGTTTATAACTATCGCATTTATTGTTAAAATATTTAAAAAAGAATTGTTGAAGAAGAGTTGAAGTATTTGAATTTATTGAAAAATTCTCAAATTTAAAAAATATTAATAAAAATAATGCGGTCCATAAAATTACAATTTTAATTTCTTGGAATTTTAATATATAAGGTTTTTTTATTATATTCATAACTAATTTTATACAAAAAAATTTTTGCAACAATCAAAATTATTTAAAAAAATAATCACAACCATTTTCAATACAATATAACACAACAAATTAAAATTAAAAATTTTTCTATTTTTATGAGAAATAATTGAAAATAACTTGTGAATTTTTACTTTAATTTTACATTTAAATCGTAATTAATAGCTAACAAAATATTGAAAAAACAAGTTTACTTTGCTTTAATATGTAAAAAATAATAACTTTTTAAATGAACGATAGCTTCATTTACTTATTTAATAATAGTAAAATAATTATGAAATTGATATTTTAATTAATATTTCGTTTAACAATAATTTTTGTGACATTTTTGTAAATTAAAAAAAAATAAGTATAAAAAGATGCATTTTTTCTGGGGTTCAGGGCTGTTCTACGAATTCGTAAATATTCCCATTGTTATTTTTTCGTCGAGCTACCCCAGTTTAAAAAAAAAAAATAAGTTTCTACGATGAATAGAAGCCGAGATATTTCAAAATTTATAGCGCGCATCAATTTGAACTTAACTGGAATTAACTTTTCTCGCGCGCGCGACTCGCTTGGCCGAGCTTCCGCAACCACCACGCCACCGGACAGTTTACTTAGCGAGTACCTTCTCTTTAAAGGGCTCGTGAGTAGTTAATTTTCCACATTTTCAATGGAATTCATTGGAAATCGTAGTTTACGTCGTAAACTTTATTTTGCGAAAAATTCAAGTGTTAATGTTTATAAACAATTGCGCTACCAGCTATCCATTGTATCTATTTTCGGTGAGGTAGCGTAAATGGCAACAATTTTATTCAAATTGTTTAAAAGCGAAAAACGCACGATTTTTTAATGCACAATTTGAGAATGTTAATATCAAAAAAACGGTGATATATTTTAATAGGTGGCTTAATTACGTCTTTAAGATTAAAATGACGCTTTCAGAATCTTGTTTGGTTGAAAATTAACGCCTGTACAGAAGCTTAAAGTTCATAACTTCCGGAGCCTCCGTATAAACAAATAGAATTGTGCGAAAACTATTGCACCTACAGCGCCCACTTTTGGCACACTTTTGAAGTATGACAAAACCCTCAACTTGTCATAGGTTTTATAAAATTTTAACAATAAATGCGATAGCTATAAACAAATTAAAAAATGGGCACTTTTCTTGTTATTTTGCAATAACTTTTTTGTTTATTAACCGATTTTAATTTAACAAGTCTCATTTTATAGATAATTTTATTCCCTACAATCCGTCTGTGAGTCACTTTTCGTTAAAATTGATGATTTTTTCTGCAAAGTGAGAAAACTATTTTCCTCACTTATTTGTTTAAATAGAAAAGTTAGTTAATATTCATTCAGAACTCATTTAGAACTTTAGACAATTTTACAATAATCTCGCGGATATGACTTTTTTCGAGGTTCTCTTTTATTTTCGCTAATTTTCCTGGTGTAACGGAATATTACGAGATTTTTAGTAAGTATTTGAAATTTTCGGTCTACTGGCACAAGGTATTACCATAGAAAAAAACAAATAGTACAATCATTGAACCTTTTCACCTCCCAATTCTTTGAAAACATCCCCCTACAAGATGCTGAAGAGTTTTTGGGACTCGCATTAGGCTTTAGAAAGCCTAGTTTTTTAATTGTTAATAAAGCGCTATGAGCCGCGCGCGCGCCTCTCTCATACGCCGATTCGCTATTTCGTCTAAGAGAAAAGGTCAATGAACATTACTGACAGCGCCGATTGACGCTTCCACCCTGTTGGGGCTGTCGGGGGTGGAAATTTGTTTTCAAAAATAACGTTGGAAATCGATAGAGAATCAAATTTTGAGCAAAAAATATTCGAAGAATTTTTTCGAGAAATCAATAGTATTTTACTCACGATTGAAAACTTGTAATTTTGAGTGAAAAAAAAAAAAACACTTTTTCAAAGTATTTTTCGCGAAAAACTAAAAAACTGCGCATTTTATTTATAAAAAGCTTATAAATAAACAAAGAAAATGGTTTTTTAAAAACTGTTGTACGTCCTATACAAAGCGAAATATGGTTAGTGGAAGGGGACTTGTTTTGGGAGGAATACTCGAATCGATGTATTCAATAATTTTACGTGTATAACGCTCCAGGAATTTTTTGTAGTACTCAAAATGAGCACTTATAAAAATTAATTAAAGCAAAATTGAAGGAGTTATCGTAAAAAACCGATGGGTTGCTCACATTTTTTAAGGAAAAATGAGCAGTAAACGCTGTACCATTTCCATCAGAATTAAAATTAATCGTATACGCTTTATAATTAGTTTTGTTTTAGTGTTTTTCATACGATCCTGAAGTTAGACCGGTTTAGAATGCGTATTTTTTTAATAATGTACGATAAAAGTTGAAAACGTATTTTTCATTATTCAAAAAAAAAATGCCTTATGCCTTATTTATATAATAACTCCGAATGAATAGACAACAAAATGTAGCTTTTTTTTTCAACAAATATTTTGCTCTTTTTTATTCCTATAGCATAAAAAATAAAGGAGATATCGCCGCTTGAAGTATCCATTTTAGTGAAAAAACGACCTGTCTGGAGCTTTTCGATCCTTTCCCTTTAAAAAACGAAGGACTTAAAAGATTTTATATGCAAACGATAATTTTTTTAGCACAGGGGTGATTTATAAGGGTTGAAAAGTGTTATGAGATACAAATTCTTTCATAAGCAATGAGGGAATTTTTATTTTAAATAATTGCACCGTTAAAGCTGGGGTGGTTTTTACGGGTTGAAAGTGAAAAATTATTTTATTACCTATAAATAAAGGGTCGAAAAGATCAAATATATCATACATGTTCGAGAACATGGAACATTATTTAATCTTTGTGCTTGAACAAGATTTTTACAAAATAAAATAAAATTGCGTAAAACTTAATTTTTTTCACTTAGGGGTAGTTTTTACCCCTAAAAAACAAAAAGCGTCAATCGGGCTTATGTCACTTTTGAACTTGAGCCTAAGATGAGCCTTATTCTAAATTTTCATAAATACAGTGCCATCTAACGACCTTCTGGAACTCTTTCCAGCATTGTAATGTAAACAAAAAGTTATAGATGCCGCCTTGGTCGAAGATATATTTATTGTATCATTTTGCATCTTTTTTTAACATGCATATTAAAGTAAGACAAAAAACCTTCTTGTATATGTACGCTCCATGCATTTTGGTGCTTTGTTTCTCTCTCTATGGTTTTGTGTCGAAACCACAAATGGTTCAATTATATTTTTATTAATTAATGGGAGATTATTTCATTTAACATACAATTCGAGAAATAAAAATGAAGAAATATGCCAAACTAACTGATTTTTAGTGTAATATGTATACATATAGGTAAGAAATTTTGGTAACATAATTCATAAACTTTTATTTTATTACTTTTTAGAATTTTGTTAGAAGTACCTATTTATTACATAATTGTGGCAGATCGACATACAAAATAAAAAAGGTCACGCAGTCAGCAACTTACCGATAATATTAGATCTTTTTTCTGGGGTGGGCCGTACAATACCCCTGCTCCCCGTTAGATACGCCTATGATTATAATTAATATAGAGTCAAATGTAAAAAGTGTTAATTTCATAAAATCTAATTCATATGAATTTAAATGTTATATAGCCATTATACTATCTTTATATAGGATGTTTCGGTTTATGTTCCGATTATTCCTTCATAGGATTTTTTAGTGTTGATATTTGAAAAAACATATTTTATAAAATATTTCCGATTTTTATGAAATTATATTTATCGATTTGTCTGATTAAAATTGAACATTTACTACATGCAATTATAATGTCACTGCTTGTAAAGAAAAAAAAAATAAATTGAGTAGTTTTATTTGAAGTACAATTGAAGCATAGGGAAGCACCTGTGCTCAACATTATTTTTTATACTGGATGTCTATCCCGCTTTTGTCCGAAATAAAATTTTCAATTACTTTTTCCATTAAAATTTAGCATCTTTTCACCATTGATTTTTCAATAGATAGCATTGCAAGTGCTGTAAAACCCTCTTTACAATCCACGAGTAATTTAAACTTTTACAATATTTTAAAAAACACAAGAAACAATACGCAGGTAACAAAATTTTACACCACAAATGTAAACGAATTACGTTTAACAAGAAATAAAAGCGGTGAATTTGGTTACTGGCGGACGAAGCAGAGCTCGGACTAAATATGGGCTACTCCCACTCCGTCTTTCACTGCTGCACGACGGTAACCATGACCACCGCTGTAAACACTTTAGAAGCGAGATGTGAGAAGTCAACGTATTCAGTGCTGTTCAAATGAATTTTGCAAGTTGAGTTAAATTGACTGCATCACAAATTTAACATTTCCTTTCCATTTTATATGTATTGTAAACTAAATTTTTTTAGTTTTGAAAATTTATTATGCTTTTGTAGAATGTATTCTAGTTGTATCATTGTATTTTCTTAAAGTGTGTAAAAATCGAGGCAATTGTGCATAAAAACAATTTATTTCTAAAAATATACGTACATACAATTTGTCTACACGTAAATATCACAAAAATTAAACGAAACAATGGTAAAATTGCTCGTTGAAATGTTAATTAAAGAGGGGCATTCGAGGTAGAACTAAAACGTTAGTATCAAATCTAACACTACATTTATATTGGTCCTAGAAATCTCTAACTATCCAATATAGTTAACGGGAACAAAGCAAAGACGTCTCAATTGCGGATGCGTGAATTGAAAGCTTCAAAAAAATTTTTCCGACTAGAAACCTAAACAATACCAAAAAAAGGAGCATGAGGTGATTCTTATTTAAAATTGGTACTAAATACATTTTCCACAAAATGTGTTTTTAAAATCTACTTATCGATTTCAAGTATAAATCTACAAATAGTCTTCTTTTTAAAGTCCCAACATCTCTTTCTGAACCTTAACATAATCCATAACTTTTTCAACAGGACTTTTCTCCTTCATCAATACCCTGGCTGCTTCCTGAAACTTGTCCTCGTTTCTTCTCAGGTACATTATGGCATCACGTCTTAATTGCTCTAATTTCTGGGAATCCGTTTCCACCATGCTTAGCATTTCCGTTAAGTAGGGATTGAACCGGTAGTAAACATCACCTGGGAGTAGATCATTCAACATGGTATGAACACCTAAAATTGAATTTTGAAAATAGTTCGTCCTCATTTTCTACTTCAAAATTATATCACAGCCGTGTTCCTGGTAGGCATGATGTACAGTAGGTCTAAGTTGAAAAAAATGAAGAAATGTAAATTGAAGAACTACTATGACAAATAATCGCGAGTATAACAGACGTATCTATCAAATAAAACGTCGTATGTCGTCGTGAGCGAATTGCATGAAAAAACTTTAAAATGAGATTACACTCGACATTTAGTCCAACTAAATTACACTTGGAGAAAAAAAAATTGTTACCTGGACTTAATAGGTGGAAATGGTAAAAGGGCTTATAATAAAACTAAAAAAAATAAATGCGTGAGCAGGGCCGGCGGAGAGTTGATTTGGGGGGTTGAAAAGTTGAAAAATTGTATCATAGGGATTTCTGGCGAAAGTTGACGTCAAACAAAAAAATATCCAATACAAAAGTTGTAGATCATGCAAAAATCTACAACTTTTGTAGAGGTCACTTTTTAACATTACCTCAAAATTTCCGAGAAAAATGCGAAAAACTGTTTTTTTTTCTGAATTTTCGTTTTTTATTTCTCATTTCCGCAAAAATAATTTAATTTTGACGAAACTTGCTGAAAGTATACCTTTCTCTGTCTTAAATAACCTCAAATTTTTGTAGATAAAAAAATGAAGAAGTTTTTGAGATATTAATTTTTTTCGGCCTGAAACACTTTTTTTTTCAAAGAAAAACTCTACTTAAAAAAATCATCGTACAAAGTTCTGCCGGTAATCATTTTTTTCACTTTGACATATACTTTTTGGAGAAATAAAAAAATTTGTAATAACAGTTCAAAGACATGCTCAAAAGTACAAAAAAGTAAAAAATGACTTGCAGCAATGAATTTTTCAGTAATTGTTGATAATTTGTTTAAATTAAAAAACATTCAAAAACTGATTACACCATTCAATTCTACGGAGAAAAATAAAAAAAACTATCTCGTTGTTTCGCCCACAACTTTATTTTTGTACAGTATTGCTATAAGCATCTAAGTCGAATTACAAATGCACAAATGATAAATTATCTCTGGATGATTTGAGATTTCAGCAATACAAAGTATTAACTGCAAAGTCTACTGTTGACGCGAAATCCGAGAGAGAGGAGAGAATAAAAGTCAATACATCACACAAAACATCCAAAACATTTTTTTAATCCATAATTTAAAAAGTTGTACCTAATAAAAAAATAATACGAATTTATGAAATATTTTATTATTTCTAATTAGTATTGCTAATAGTGTAATGCGCCCGTCGCAATACCCCCTGCTTAGTTGTAAAATAGATTGTAGTTGTAAATAGATTAGTTGTAGATATTAAGTGGTGGTGTGAAGTGCGCGAGCAATGGAAAAACGATGGAGAGAAGGCGGGGAGATTGACGGAAAGGAAAAAAAGTCAAGAGATTGACGGAAGAGAGGTGAAAAATCAGGAGCCTGGAGGAATCAGCTGCTGTGTAGCTTCTCCAGGAGATTGCTGACAATCGAGATCCTCCGGGAAAGCTTAAGAGGTGGTCANGTCGGATTGCAAAAATGTTGACGCCATTGTATAGAGCGAAAAAAGTGGCATTGTAAATATGTAATTTATTTTAAAATTCATTTTCAAATAAAGCCAGAAAAAATTAAACAATTTTGCAAAATTTCGGGTTTTTCCGGATATCTCCGGAACTACCCGGAATTCTAAAACTTTCTAAACAGCATATTGTTAAGTATAAAAAAACACAACTTTTTTCTAATCTGAGACACCCCGTATCTCTTACCGTTTCCGAGATCCTAATGGTATCCCATCCTTATTTTGGACACACTGTATATTTATGAATTCATCAAACTTTAAAAAAAATAAGTACACTAATCGATCCTACGAAAAAAAAATATTTATTTTATTTATTCACTATTCGACTTATGTTTATAGCAATACTGTACAAAAATAGTTTTGGGTCAAACACTGAGACAGTTTTTTTTGTATTTTTTTCATACAATTGGATAGTGTAGTCAGTTTTTATTTTTTTTTTAAATTTAAACAAATTATCAACAATTACTGAAAAATTAATTGCTGCATAATTTTTTACTTTTTTGCATTTTTGAGCATGTTTTTGAACTGTTATTACAGATTTTTTTATTTCACCAAAAAGTATGTCAAAAAAAAAATGATTACCGGCGGAACTCTGTATGAGGATTTTTTTAAGTAGAATTTTTCTTTGAAAAAATAGTGTTTCAAGCCGAAGAAAATGAATATCTCAGAAACTTCTTGATTTTTTCTATCTAAAAAAATTTGAGGTTATTTAATACAGAGAAAGGTAGATATACTTTCACCAAGTTTCGTCAAAATTAAATTATTTTTGCGGAAATGAGAAAAAACGAAAAATCAGAAAAAAAACAGTTTTTCGCATTTTTCTCGGAAATTTTGAGGTTATGTTAAAAAGTGACCTCTACAAAAGTTGTAGATTTTTGCATGATCTACAACTTTTGTATTGGATACCTTTTTGTTTGACGTCAACTTTCGCCAGAAATCCCAATGATACAATTTTTCATAACTTTTCAACCCCCCAAATCAACCCTCCGCCGCCCCTGCTCACGCATTTATTTTTTTTTCGTTTATTATAAGCCCCTTACCATTTCCACTTATAAAAGTCCAGGTAAGAATTTTCTTTTTTTTTTCCCTCTAAACGAGTTATTTTGATCGGTCTAATAGGGTGCCATTTAAAGTTTAAGGGTATTGTACGCCCCCTGCTTAAGGGGTAGCTTCCAAGACACCAAAACCTACGCCATCATGTGCCCCTTTGAAAAGAAAATGGACATGTTAGTTTTTTTTTGTTTTTTTTTTTAATTCCGATATTTTCCACGTGGAAACTTTTAATTGGAACACCCTGTATTTTAACACAATTACTTTTGCTGTTTTTCGTGAAATATTTTTTAAATCATTTCAAGTTTTTAATAAAAAGTACTTTTTGGTTGCTATTTTTTAGAGCACTATGTTCAGTTTGTGAATAAGGCTCACCTTCTGTATCCGTGGCACTGTCTAAAATCTTATAAAACTTATTCGCCCAAGACGTACTGCTAGACGCGTTATCCTCTTTTTCCAACTGTTTAGAAAATTCCACGGGAGACGGTACAGTACGACCAGTACCAAATGACATGACGCACTGTATCGGAGTATTTGGCCATATCAACTTCACTTCATGCAGGGCTATAGCCGTCGGATTGTTAACGAGAATCCCACCATCCTACAAGAAATAACAAAACAGTACATTCTCAAATTTTTTTATACATTTCTACATACCTGATGCAAAAGATTGCCCAATTTGAATTCTTCGAAGTACGTGGGAGCAGCAGCCGAGGCTCTCGCCGCTTGCCACACTTCGCAATCGCTGTTCCCTAAATACTGAGACTGGAACTTCCACGGCAATGCATAATTTCGAAATACGAATGCCGACACACGTTCACGGTTCACGACGGCAGAAACCGCACACAACTGAAATGATTACAACTTATTTTAATAAGTTCAACTTATCAAGTGTATGTACCTTTGGGCAACTGGAATTCCTGGCGGTGCCAATGAGAGAGAAGGTGCCTAAATGCTCTTTTAGTTTCTTCTCCCACAGTGCGGTATCATAATACGAGTGGCTCCAAACCAAGTTTCCCGTGCCGCGCCACGAAGACTGCTTAAAAACCTCCTTACTTAGTTTCTCGTACCCATGAGAAATTTCATCCAAGCTACGATGATGTATACCTATCAAAAGAACAAAAATTAATTGCGCTTTTATTGATCGTCTGTTTGTACACACTTACCTATTGAGAAGGAAAGGATAGCACCCGTGCTGACCCCACAGAAAAAATCAAACAATTCATACACTTTCTTCCCCGTCAACTCTTCCAGTTTCTTTAACATTTCTAGAACAAGTAGTCCTCTAATACCGCCTCCATCGATAGAAAGAATTCTTATACCTTTCTTAGGAACAGGGTCTGCGTAACCTAAAATTGCCAGAGCCTCTCTTATAGCGCCCTGAATTAATTCGTTTTTTCTTTCCCTTCTTATGAATAATAACAAACGGACTGCTCCAACCTTTAAACCAAGTAAAAATGATACGGCACATAAATAAAAATCTAATAGTTACCTTGACTGCCTTGTTTTTTATTTCGGGGTATTGCTTCAAATAACGTATTAATTCTTCTATTGCCTGTAAAACTGATTCTTCGGATTTTGCAAATTCTAAAATGTGAAGTACTCGGTCGATTCGAGATAAAATCTCAGTCTAAAAAATTGTTATTCATTTCTAAAGCTTCTAAACTTTAAACTATTTCTTATTACCTCTGAGACAACAGTGGTCTGCTTCCATTTCAGTACCACAGCTTTATTTGTTTTGGTTTCATCGTTAGTGACTACTTTATTTTTTAAACCGTGAAAAACACTTGGAAGGTGCAATTCTTCGTTTCTTTCAGTGTTAGTTTTATGCTTATTTAAGGTAGATCCAGTTTCAAAATACTTGATTACATTATTGCTGTATAAAGATGGTGGTAATTTCTGAATTAGTTGAAGAAAATCTTTGCTAAATGTGTTCTGAATTGATTTATCACCGGTAATTTTTGACACTGCATCTTTCAAATTATTTAAAATTTTCCACTGGTTAAAAGACATTTTATAAATACTATCCTGATTTTTAAACCCAATTTGGACTAATACGTTGTAATATGTATATACTCTTGAAAATACCTAAAGGTAAAGTAAAACCCATTTTATGTTAGAATGGTTAATGTGAAGTAACAGCTGCAGAAAACCACTTTTAACTTACTTATAAAATTTAATTTAACACATTTTTTGGCTTACGTACTTTTAATTACATTTTGTCTATTTCCATATTAAACGTCAACGTCAAATTGTAATCCAAATTCGTAATTCCACTATTGACAATCTGAAAAATAGTAGTGAAGTTAGTTTTTTCTTCTTCTTTGAAGATCTGTTGGCTTTTGTTTAGTGTTCTAAGCTAAGACGAATTGTAACCACAGAATTCGTTGGTTTGGTGTAGGCTCCTTTCTTTTATCGATGATTTCAGAATCATAACGCGTTACGATCCGAAATCTAGCAATCTGATTGGTTTCCATAGGATCGTAACGCGTTTTGATCACGAATAAAAGAAAAGGGTCTATATCAATGCTATCGTCTTCTTCTAAAATATCAAAACAGCACACAATGGAGATTCTAGAAATTCGATGTTGACAGATTTAAAAATATTTAATTCTCAGTTTGAAAAATAATTAAATTTGATAAGTCACTGAAAATGTAAAATAAAAATTTGAAAGTGAAATCCATGTTTTTGTAACTACATTATGTTAATTTCTAAGATAACTTTTAAATTAAGATATAAAAAAACATTAACTTGGCAACTCTGACAAATTCCAAATCCAAATTAATTAAAAAATCAAAACAAATAGGTAAGTCATTTGAAAATGAATCCCGTACTTTTGCGAAAACAGTTACAAGAAAATGCATCAGATTTGCAAGATTTCTGTAAGGATCTCAAAAGCTGGGGAGAAGAGATGAAACGAAAAGAGGAAGCTTTAAAAAATTGTGACAGCGAGGTGCGTATAACCTCAAAAAACAATTCAAAGTAAACAAAAAACTACTTATTTTAGAGAACGTCACAAGAAAATAATTCTGATCATAAAAAAATAAAAAAGCACGATAAAAGTATTAAGAAGTCAAAGAAGGAAGTCCCGAAGAAACCTGTAACAAAAATAGGCATTACAGACTACGGCGCTTGGGATAAATTTGATGCAGATGCAGAATGTAATAAATTGGAAGACGATATAAATGAAGACTCTGAGTTAACCGATGAATGTAACGATAATATGCAGGATTTAGCCATAATCGAGAAGGAAAAAGTGGGTATGCTTAATGTTAAGAAAAAATGTATGTGACAATCATTTATATTTTAGGGAAACAAATTTGTAAAGAGTCAGAAATGGGACGAGGCTATTAAATGTTATAGTAGGGCTATCCAATATTACTCTTATGACCCAATTTTTTATGCAAACCGTGCATTGTGTCACTTAAAGAAGAGCAAGTATGTTTATTTTTATTGAAGTAATGTGTTTAAAATCACTTAATTATATTTATTGTAGCTTTGAAGAAGCAGAAAGAGACTGTACTTTGTCAATAAAATTGGATAAAACTTACGTGAAGGCCTATCAAAGGCGTGCCGCTGCTAGAGAGGTACTAAACAAATTAGAACATGCTGAATTTGATCTTTCAAAGGTCCTTGCATTGGAGCCAAAAAATAAAGAATCGAGGGAAGCATTAGAAAAATTAAGAAAGAAGCTTGGAAAACCTGATAACGTAAGTTTAGCTTTAACATCACGATAGCATATTGTGAAATTGTGTTAATATTTTGTTTAAAATTGAAAATTATTCGATAAGTATCCAAATTTGTAGGTATTAGATCAGCGCCCCATTTCAAAATTCACTGCTTCTAGAAATAAATCTAACGTAAGCAAACTTCCGATAGTACCTCCTGTTACCGATACAACAAATACTGATTTTAAAAATGTATTTGACACAAGTAAACCGGTCTCATCTTGGTTGGAAGAAGATAATATCATATTAGTAAAACCGATAAAGAAACCACCTCATTTACGATCAAAAGAACCACTAAAAAGAATTAAAATCATCGAGAAAGACAACAGTGTAACAGAAAGTATAACATCTGTAAAATCTGAGCCCGATGCGATCAAACAACACGTATTCGAAAAGCAGGAGAAATCAGAAACCGTGAAAGACATCTCTACCTTTAAAGAAGATAGATGTGGTGCCAAGAAAGACGTTTCCGCATTTAAGAGGAGGCAAACTGAGAAGGTTTCGGAAAAATCGGACCATTCAACGGCTTTTCCGAGACCTGATCAACCGTCACCCTCGATTAAAAGCGACGATTTTAAAATTATTGAAAAGAAACCTCCCGATTTCTCCAGTCAACTTTCAGCGCTAAGTAAAGCAGTGAAAAATACTTCCAATATAAGCATAAGTAACGAACACAAAAAAGCAGCGGATGAGAAGACAAACACTGAATTTGTAAAACCGAAAACCTCGGTACAGTTCAACTTGATTTGGAAAAATTTAAAGGATACGGCACAAAAATATGAGTACTTGAAACAAATCGATCCACAAGATTTCCCGAGAATTTTCTTGAATTCGCTGGAGAGCCACGTGTTTAGTGGGATTTTGGAGGTGCTGGCGAAACACTTCATTGAAAATAAAGATCCCATTTTCGATATTTTGGATTCCTTCACGCAAGTGAAACGGTTCGGAACGTTCACCATGTTTATGTCTTCGTCGGATAAAAAAAGTAAGTCGTCACATTCACCTTTACATAAATCAAAAGTTTTTCAAATTTCTTTCAGATCTCTGGAAAATATTTGATTACGTAAAGGAAGTCGAACAGAAGAATAAGGAAGACGTTGACAGATTGATCGAGAAGTACGAATTGTAGTTCTTCATTCTAATCATTTTTTTTAATAGTTATCGATATTACTTAGGATGTTTAATTTTTTTCATAAGTTCTTATTCAAATAAATATTTCAAAAATCGTTGCATTTTCTTGTTTTATGGATATTGTCCTTCACGAGTATTTAATTAATTTAAGACAAATGGACTATAGAAAATCCATAACTGCAAAAAAAACGATAAAACTAAGTTGGTAGAATCAAGTAATGCTATTTTTTGTGTAATGCAACTATTGATTTTCCTTTGTCATTAACGTCTGGCCTACTATAATTTTTTATACAGGGTGTCCCGAATTTATTGCACCAAATTTGGTAACGTGTTCTTAAGAGCCGCATTTTTTATTTTTACCAAGCGCCACCCTCTTCTGGAGTTAGAGCCCCCTGAAATCCGCCCCTAAGAATAGTCTTTTTTCATGTCAGATCCGTGTTGTACGAAAACCACTAAATTTGCTACACAGGGGTTTTTATGACATGTGAAATCTCATAGTTCTAACCTTTTTGGTGGGGAACCCTCTTGAGACACTTTTTCGTAGTCCCCCTTGTCTTTGAAGCCAAGAAAATTTGGTCATATATTTGAATTTCTTAAAAATTATTAGACCGCTAGAAAGCCATTAAATTCAGAAACTTTTTTGACTCCTAATATTTTTTCCGCAAAACGCAATATTATCGAAAAAAAAATAGCGAATCCACAATATGCATTCAATCACATTTTGCCATATTTCTCTGAAACATTGCGTTTCACGAAAAAAGTTTCTAAATCGATGGCTTTCTAGCGGACCGACTAATAATTTTTAAGACATTTTTTTGCAATAATTTCGTGACGGCCGGTATAGATCAATTTTTCAGAAAAATATATTAAGGGTAACTTAGAATCCAAGTATTTTCATTAAAAAAAATAATGCTTTAGCAATATTCTACCTCTCCTAAAATAATTGTGTACCTACCTACTAAATTTGAGAAAAAAATATTTTTATTTGCGCTGAAAAACTTCAAAAAATGCAAGAAAGATAGAACTTTGTTGTGCGTATCTAGAGTATCATCAAAATTAAAAACAGAACACAGTAGGAATATAGGGCATGGCCCACTATAATAAGTGCATTTTCAGAAAACTATGCGAGGCATTTTTCTATTGAAAAAATTAGACTACAATAATTCTACGTCCCCCAAATTCGTTGTGTACCAAATTTCAAGGAAAAATGTTTTGGTTAAATACTTAAATAGTTATTACTGATACTCCAATCAACTGTTCCTTAATTCATGGCATCTTAGAGACTTCACCACAAAATTGTATTTTGTATTTTTTCTTTAATTTGATAAACAATTATTTTAGGGGACGTTAAATAATACCATGGTGTTATTTTTTTTTATCAAAAATCAAGTTTAAAAAAAATCTATTCCTGATATTTGTAAATAAACTTATAGAATTGTTTAAACTATATCCATATTCCGTGTGATTGATAGGTAGGTATTATTTTAACATAACCTGTCGATTTTTAAGACGATGCATTTTTGGAATATTTTTTCAAAAATGTTCCCCTCCCCGAAAAAGTTCATGCACGAGTCCCACGTTATCTGACGTTATCTGACTCATGTTGTATATTTACAAGATTCACAATAACGATAACATAACATTCTCAGGACAAATAAATATGTTTTTTCAGATACACGTGTGCACCTAGGTAGGTATTAAATAAGTTTGTTTACTACTTTTATTGCACTGCGTCTTCTATAAAAATAAATAATGCGTTGAAGTAAGATTTAGGTAGGTACGTAATAAAAAAAGATAGGTACAAATATCTCTGCAGATATTTTAGAATAACAACAAATTACTTGATCCATTATCTATGATAACTTTTGTTTTGCATTTATAATGAACGTACATAACGTAATTACTATTGCCACAGCAAATTAAACAATTATATATGCTGTGCTACTGCTTTTCTCATACTTTACGACAGGTAGGTATATTTAAAACTCGCTGCTATTTTTATAGAAAGCTACGCGTCTTCGCGAACACGTGTCGCGTATGTCGTATCACTTTCCCTGAATGAAAATGGCATGATTTGCGGGGCGGGATCATCAACATCAGACGATATGAAGCGACATCATTTACATTCGCGCTTACTGCTAAATTCTAAATCAGCTAATGTGCTTATTTTAAACTGTCGTACGTATTTGATCGCATCGCAGTAGCATAACAAACTTGTTTACTTCCTACACGTATATCAGTGGGGCGATTATTGAATTCATCTCAGTTTGTTTTTAACCGCGGATTTGTAGATATCTAAAGAGCTATAAGGTGAAAAGTGCCACTATCTCAAAGAATTTAGTGAAACACAAATTAATTGAGTATTCTAAATGACATCTTTAACTAAAAATATATCGCACTGTAGAAGATGCGTGTCTGTGATACCAAAAAGGTAATTATATTTTATTCCACTTATTAATTTTATACCTTTGTCCACTATTTACATATTTGCTTATTACTTATTATTAGCTATTACTAATAGGTGCTAGTAGTCACGTTTATATTGGCACTACGTGAGTGGAGCAACGTACTCATTATTTTTATTTTTACTTATGTAATTTGAATGATGCACATAAATGATGCAATTGAATGATTTGAAATGATTCAATTAGGGCGCTCGATTACTCGATTAGTAGTTCTAAAATGTAGTAGTTCAAGATTCCATGAATAGCAATTCAAGTCAAGAAGTCCAAGTTTGCACAATTCTATGACGTCAATAGATTTGCTTATTTTATTTATTTATAAATTTTTAAATTACTTATATTTATTTGTTAGATGTTATCAAACTGTGTGTGAATGATTAATAAATTATGGTTACTCTATAAAATGGAAATTATGATATCTTTTGGTTTGAGAAATCAGAAATTCTTGTCAAAATCAGCTGTAAATTAGTTTATATTTATCATTCTCATTCTTAAGAATGCTTTTACATCTAGATAATATTACAAATTATACAAAGATAATACTCCTTTTTTATTTAATTCAAGACGTTTTGAAAAGGTGTATCTAGTATTAACATATTTTCAGGCATATGAATACAGGATCATCAAATGCAATAGATGCTACTAAAATGCAAACCAAAAATATCGTTTTGAGCCAATGGAAATTAATCAACGAATTGAAATCCTATATTTCCAAGTTCACCGCTGACAAAACTATTGAAACGGCATTGAATAAAGAATTTGCTCAACTCCTACAAAATATCAACGCTAAATCGTATGGCAGTGATCTTGTTCGATATTTTAGTTCTATAAGTGTGGGTATATCAAGAAATTTGGAAATGACGGAAATAAATCAGGACCAAGGCAAGATATCCTTACCAAATATTTTAAACGAATTAGTGAATGGTAAGCCAGAAGAAAAAAAAGAAGTTATACCGAAATGGAAAATTTCCAAAAGGCTTACATCTAAGGTATATTACCACATTTTGATGATAATTATATAGGTAAATATGTGTATTTTTTTTAGGAAACCGTTTTATCTCAAACAAATATCATAGTATCTTCATTAAATCTCGCAGAAGATGCACCAGTGAGATTATTAAAGATCGAAGAATTAATAGATCATCTTAGGCAACATCCAGAAGAAAAACACAATGCTGTTAAGGTAATTTATAAAGAAACATTACATAGATACATTTTTAACATGCATTTTTCTTAGGATGGTGCTATACGTATTTTGCTACGTATTCGTAAAACCACAACCGACCAAATTGTATTAGAAGCCGTAAACGAGGCATTTGCTTTACTGGGACATACAGACCCCGTCCCGGGGAGCGGTATCCGCATTCTGTCCATCGACGGAGGTGGTGTTAGGGGTATATTAGTGATAGAAATGCTGCGTAAGTTAGAAGAGCTCACCGGCAAACCAATATACAAAATGTTTGATTTTATCTGCGGCGTCAGCACTGGAGCAATTATAGCTACACTAATTGGTAGGGTATTTATATAAATAGCTTGTTCTTTTAATAATACTGTTTTTAGGTTTAAGACAAAACACGTTGGATGAGACGGCAGAAATTTATAAAAATATCAGCACACAGATTTTTTCACAGTCCGCAATAAAGGGAACGAGCAATTTGGTTTGGAGTCATTCCTATTATGATACGGCGTTGTGGGAGAAACTGCTGAAAGCGCAATGGGACAATAGAAGCCTCATAGAAACCCGAAGGAATTTGGAAGTACCAAAGGTCAGTGTTATATGCGATTAAAAAAATGTTTATACAAACGTGCAAGTTTTAAAACAAAAATATTTGTAATTGGAAATGTAATTACTGGATTTGATTCATAATTTTGTGCATATCAATATTTATGAGTGATACAAATTCAGTGGCGGCTCGTGACATTGAGAATAGGTGAAGCATATTCATTGATTAACTAAAAAGAAAAAAAAAGCGCCGTTGGCAAAATTTTCAAATTTTCATAGTCTAACTTAAATGAATTTGCAAATTTTTAGTTGCAATATTACCGAAAAACTGATGTTCGTGAGAAGGATTTTCAGATTTTATAAAAAATTAGTTCGGCTTGTGGACTTCTGGGAACATTAACGCACACCGTACGTGTATGTTCCAAAGAAGCTTTGTTGTTACGACAACCTCGCGTGACCTTCCCAAAATTGTTTAATCCCTTCTTATTCCACACGCCTGACTTTATAGACAGGAATGAATACAGAATTTTAAAAGGAAATATGACGTTCAAGATATTTTATTACATGAATCGTTCAAATGGTCATTTAGATGAAAAAACCACGGTGGGAATTGAAGATAGGGGTAAATATGCACCCCTTTTAGTTTTTTAATTGTAGCTCGAAAACAAATTGAAATTTTGATTTTAGAATTTGTATTAGGACATTATTTGAGGTTATAAACAGATTTGTATTTAAAAAAAAAATGTGTAAAATAATGAATAATGGTACTTCTTTCTTGAGTGTTTTCGTGTTTTTATAATTTATGAGCACCCTGTATATCAATCTAAGATGTTTGTATGACAACCTCATTTTTTCGTGGGTCAGAACTTTTTATAAAGAGAAACATTTTTCGATAATGTCAAAAACAAAAGAGTCTCCTTTTGTCAACTCCATCCGTGGACACACTGTATATACATTATTAATAAACTTTATTGTACTTAAATTCTCAAGTTTTTACTAAATTATTAAAAAAGTAAAAAAATCAAAAAACCTAATTTTTTGCTTTCTTTAAAATTGTTAAGTAACGATTTTTTGCATAAAATTTACATTTACATTTTTTAAATAAACCATTTCGATGAGAAATTCAATTCCCTACAAAATTTTTCCTATGAACTATACCGAAATTTTGCTTAGTTTTCGTGCTATATTTAAAAAACTGCAAAAGTGCATTTTCACCCCTTTCTTCAATTTCAACCCTCTAATTTAATAGCACCCCGCGGTTTTTTTATTTTTAATGACCCTTCGAACAAGTCGTGATGAAAATCCTTGAACGTCTTATTTCCTTCCTTTTTTGCAAAAAATGAGAATTAAAACGTATAAGAGTAAACGCGACGAAAATCGAAAAATTGAATGTTTGAGCGGCCTTATATCGGTCAATTTTCATCCAAAAATACCCTACAACCTCTTGTTTTGAAGGAAATTTTATCTACTCTTTTTTTGTATGAGGTATGCCTATACCTATCTTTACTCAAAAAAAACTAGAGGCAAAAAAGTAAAAAAAATCAGAAAATTGAATATTTTGCTTTTTTTCAAATTGTTTATTAATGATTTTTTTGCATAAAATTTTCCTTTTAAATTTTTTAAAAATCTATGTCCATGGGAAATTCAATTCTCTAAATAATTTTTCCTATGAATTATAGCGAAATTTTACTTCGTTTTCGAGCTACAATTAAAAAACTGGAAGGGGTGCATTTTCACCCCTATCTCCAATTTCCACCCTCTACTTTAAATTGCACAACCAAACGGAAATTTTAGGTGAAGCAGTGCGTCACTTGCGTCACCTGACGAGCCGCCACTGTACAAATTATGTAGGAGATTTTTCATTTTTAACAACCTAAAGATATTTCCTGCTTTTTTAATATGCGAATGCGATATGTATATGATGTTTTTTCTTAAAAAAAAAAATTTGAAGGTCTGCATTGTGTAGAGGTACTGAGGAAAGCGCATTAAACTTGTATATGAGGCGATTTCTAAAAATAATCTACCAGCTGAGAAATGTGCTACTTTTTGGCATTGAGAAAGTCTTTCATTGTTTGTTAAAAATAGTATTTACTTGGTAGAATCCACGTATGTGTTTTCATTTTTCTTTATAATGTTTGCACGTTTTTATGTCTCCACATTTCTTGCAAGTCATTCTGCCAAAATAAACCTGATAAGGTGCCTACTTGAAATTTTTATAGCGATGTGCAA
The DNA here is from genome assembly GCF_000390285.2 of Anoplophora glabripennis. Lineage (NCBI taxonomy): Eukaryota > Metazoa > Arthropoda > Insecta > Coleoptera > Cerambycidae > Anoplophora > Anoplophora glabripennis. The sequence continues at coordinate 222,064 of NW_019416504.1, read as the reverse complement.
ACAAACTCAAATATGTAAGATTTAAACTTCTAGAGTGTTAACGCTTCCCACGTTTAAAACATAGTCAACAAAACAGTAAATATGCCTGGAGTGTTTGTTTTGAATTTTTATAACACAGAACAAGTGATTGTGATTAATTATATGATACTTAATCACTTATCTAAGGTCAGAAATATAAATAGAATCATTCATAACATATTTAATGACATACAAAATCCCAATGATTTAATTAATACTAACAGACAATAAATATTTTTTAATAATTGTGTAATTTATTTCAATTTAGTTCTGTGCGGTGTCAGCAGTGGTCAATCAGTCACGTCTGGCAGCGTACGTCTTTAGGAATTACGCCCTGCCTTATAAAGTGCAATCGCAGTACATAGGAGGGCACAACCACGCCGTTTGGGAAACCGTAAGGGCCTCGGCGGCTGCACCTACCTATTTCGAAGAGTACAGGATAGGAAATATGCTCCATCAGGTAAATATGTTTGAAAATAAAGCGATGTTTGCTCAATTTAGAAAAAGTAATCAACTTTTAAGCAAATAAATGTATGAACTGAGTACGTTCGTAAATCTTCTGTATATCGTTTCCACCGTTTCTTTATCTTAATTTCAGCAAAAACTCTAGAGATTAACGCAGAACTTACTGTTTTTAGGATGGGGGTATTTTAGTAAACAATCCCACATCTGTTGCTATTCACGAGGCGAAACTGCTATGGCCTACGACCCCAATCCAATGTATCGTGTCATTCGGAACCGGCAGAACCGCCCCCAATCCCATAGATGCTTCCGCCGAGTTGACGACTACCGCAATCAGTAACTCATCGTGGAAAAAGAAGTTTCTTGCCATTTTAGACAGCGCGACCGACACGGAAGGTATATAGACGAATAATTTTAATCCAAAGTCAATATTCAAAGCTTTCTTTTAATTTCAGGCGTTCATACGATGCTGTCGGATTTGCTCCCTCCCAACGTTTACTACCGTTTCAATCCCTACCTAACGGATATGTTAGATATGGCGGAGATCGACCCGAATAAACTGGAACAGCTGAAAAGGGACGCGTTGATGTATTTGAGGAGGAACGAGGACAAGTTTCAAGACGCGGCGAAAGTTCTAAGTATGACGAAGTCTCGGACGCAGAAACTAGTAGACTGGTTTAGCCTGCAAAAGGAAATACACGGTTTTAAATCGAACATGGGCTTTTAAAGCTTAACTTTTACGTTTAAGTGCCTTTTTTACAAGCGATGTAAGTTCTAACATTAAAAAATGGGTGATACTATTTATGAAACCACTGTGATTAGCTTAGAAGTATATGTTATAAACGATTTTTGTCGTACTTTCTACACATTGTGATAATTTTATAAATATATTTTTATATTAAAATTTTAATTGTAGCATTTTTTCATCTCAAACTGAAAATAGGTTAGGTTCTTTTTTCTTATCCCACCGCTGGACAAGCTAGTGTAACCTCAAACTAGGGAGCGCTTCAGTCGCAGAGCATGCACAATTGCAAACGGCTGTGCAATGTTGTCAAATCTAACTTTTAAAGGAAAAGCTATTAAAATGCAAATTTCCACACCACTCGCCGTGAGGTTTGCCACGTAAATTTTGTTGAGTGGGTGTTCACCATGAGCTCTACTGTCCTACAAAAGTTTAATTCCTTTAAATAAGATAAACTATGAAACAATATTTAACAAGTAATCCAACAGAAAACTCATGTAGTAATCAATAATGACAAATGAAATACACAAAATAATCTGTTTGCTAACCTGATTTTTATAACTTTAACATTTACGGAGGTTTATCAGGTATGGAGGTACGTCTAAAATCTATTGAAAGTTTCTGTAAATTTGCTAGTGACTAAAGTAGTAAGCCTTTAGATTTGGCAACGTTGTACTTGGCAGGCGCGCTCGGCTCGGCGTTCGTTCGCTCCTGTTCGATCATTCTGTTTGTTTGGACACCTGCAAATTTCAAATAATACATTACGTCGAGACCGCGACGTTGCCGCTATCACGCATTTAGAGGTTAAGTTAGTCAACGACAACAGTTTGAAGGAGAATTATTATAAATATAAATTATGTATCTTACAAGTACCTAATCTATTACTACAAGCTGTCATACGCTTCCTTAGATATCGGTTTCCTATTTATACAAGTTGCTGTTAAAACTGTTTGTCAATTGCTGCGCATTCTAAGTGGGAAGACCAAAAAAATCTGCATTCTCATAAGACTGTACTAAATCGTGAAAAATTATAAATTTTTTTATGAATTTTATATTTTGTTCGTCAATTCCAAATCAGATAAACCTACTTAAGATTTTGTGGCAACTCTTCGAGTACTGGTACTAGGACCCTCTTCCACGGCATTTAAAATTTCTAGTTCAAGGATCCCATAGTCTCTTAATTGAACTAATCTGACAAAACATTTTCTTTTTCGGTACTTATAAGTCGATGTAATCTATGTCATATAGTTTTCTTTGCTCCTGATAAAAAGTAGGCTCTAGCAATATCAATTCTTTCTTGATTCGTGTACATGCTTTTTATAATATACAGGGTGATTCACTATATTCTGACTCCCTTTCTCTTTTTTGTTTTAAGAGCTATAAAAAAATGTGAAATACAAAAGTTGCACGATTTTTTATGAATTTTTCAAAAATGATAGTTGAAAAACAATTGAAGTCCAAACAAAATGGCCCCTGACTTTGTTAATTTAAATGGAACACCCTGTATATTTTTACATATTTGGATAGAACGTTCCCTATTGAGCATAGTTATACAGGGCAGTGGCGGCTCATCAGATGACGCACTGCTTTACCTAAAATTTCCATTTGGGTGTGTAATTTAAAATTAATTTTATATAAATTTTGTAATTCAGGTATATATTGAAATGAAATCAGATATGAGAGAACAAATCAAAATGTAAATCAAATGTCTATTTAAAAGACAAAACAGTAAATATAATGGTTTGAAATGGTTATTATAAAATTAAGAAAATATTTGATAAAAAATTCTATTGTTAGTATTGAATCAGTAGTAGGAATCATCGGTTTATTAGAATAGGATAAATTTCAAAATTCAAATAAAAAATTAATTATAAATTTGTTCAGATAAAGCATATGCCAAGAAATTGTTAAAAAAAAAATTTAAATAAAAATAATTCAAATTCATAAGTCACCGATATCTAATAAAAGTTAAAATGTTAGCGTTTATAAATAGTTATAATATATGGTATAATACTAATTAGGAAAAGATATTAAGGTTCAAAGAAAAAGTTGTATATCAATAAATCAATATGTCAAAGAAATGTCAAAAAATTAAAGTGGGATTCACATGGAATCAAGTAGTAAATAGAAAAGTAACATAAGAGTAGAGAATGAGAAATATTTTGAAGTAGAATGTAAATCAGATTGTTAAGAAACTATATATAATAGGGCAAGTGTAAAGGTTAAGTGAAGTGAGGTGAGTGAAAAAGAAAAAAACGGCAAGTAAATAGAAAGCAGAATCAGATATGTGAAAAGACCTTAACAGGGGAAAAACCAAAATCAAGGTAGTGAGAAAAGAAAAATAATTATTGATTAGTTACAAAAAAATTTGGGAGAAACGTCAAATTTTATAGAAAGAGATTAAAAGAACCCGGAATACAAGTCGAAGCAGCAGAAAGAAAACGAATTATACGCATCAGTAGCAGAGAGACAGCGGAAAGCGAGCAGCCGAGAGAAAGAAATACAATCACAGGCGAGGTCCAGGAAACCAGATAAATAAGAGGCCAGAGTAGCAGCATCAGTGGCAGGTCCCAGGAAATTCATCAGAAAACGGTATAGCAGATAGTGTCCAAACAACTATTGAAACCGGAAAGGAAAGGAAATAAACAAATAATCCGTATATAAAAGAAAAGGTACTTTTTTAATTGTCGTATACAGTTTGTGCACAAATTAACAGTAAAATTCGTTTGAAAATCTTGATAAATTCAAAATCAATCATTTGAAACAAATTTAAGTCAGTGATATATCAAGCATCATAAAAAATTTTGGCCAATTATTTAAATTTGTAGATAGTAAGATTAGATATAAAGAGGAACATACTAAAACAAGAAATTACAAGAGAAAATATAAATTACGTCCAAAAAGCAACCAGTAATACAGTAATTTAACCAGATCGAAATAAATTCTTGTTTTAAGTGGTCAAAACATTGTAAGAACTTAAAAATATTCGATAATTTGTGTGACATTTCTAATTTGAAATATTGATATACCAGATAGATATTAATAAATTAATTTAAACATCTATTGTTTTAAGTTGTTAGTTTGCATGGTTTCTGGAAGAATAATAGTTTGAGTTGAACCGACTACTGAGCAGGGTCTAAAGCTAGCAGGGCAAAGGTATACAACCAACACTACACTAAAAATCAAAATTACAGGTTACACTAAAACTAAATTTAAAATTAATTTGGCGCTCATATAAACACAAAAAAAATCACATAACTTCACCATAACAATATATTGTGTTTGATTGTTTAATACGCAGAAATAAACAGAATAGTTGTGCGGTGAACGCCTTCTAAAATAACATTGCCTTTGTTGAGTGTGAACATCAACCTCGGACCATGCAACATATAGTAATGCAAGTGACGCAGACTGAAACGGTCTGTATTCTGATTCTCTTCGTAGCGTTGTTTACGGCGGTTGTCATGGCAACAAAGCGACTATTGCATGGGGGAAATGAGTGAAGCAGAAATTGAAACAGCATTGCCCATCGTCTGCCGCCTGCCTTTAGCAGTTTATACAATACGCGTTGCCCAGTGTACGATTATAGCGGTTCTTTGTTAATATTTGTTTTGTATAATAGTATGATCCAGTATGTATTTTATTGGAAACGCCATTTTCCAGATGGAAAATTGAGGACAAAAAGGATTTTTTAAATTACGAGAGATATGTTTCTTATTCTCTTGATATGGAAAAAAGGAGAAGTCAAAAGACGTGTATGTTCGAAAGTTTCAACCAATGGTATTCGGAGTATAAGTGGTCGTGTGGAAGTGTTCATTTAAAAAAACTTTTCTGTATGCCGCGTTTAATTGTGGGTGTAAAATCGGGCGTGTGGAATAAGAAGGGACTTAACAATTTTGGGAACGTCACGCGAGGTTGTCGTAACCACAAAGATTCTTTTGAACATACATGTACGGTGTACGTTAATGTTCGCAAAAGTCCATAAGCCGAACTAATATTTCTATTTTTTATAAAATCTAAATGAAAATCCTTCCCACGAACGCCAGTTTTTCGGTAATGCAAATGTAACTAAAAATTTGCACTCATATAAAGCCGTTTGACCTTGAAAATTTTTACCAGCGGTGCTTTTTTTTTCTTTTTAAGCAATCAATGAATATGCTTCACATATTCTCAATGTCAACAATAAGCAAGATAATATTAAAAAACGCAGGCCGCATCAGCCGCAATTTTGTTTGGACTTCATTTGTTCTTCCATCATTTTCGAAAAATTCATAAAAAATCGTGCAACTTTTGTATTTCACATTTTTTTATAAAGCTCTTAAAATAAACAAGTTAAAGGGAGGTCAAAATATAGTGAATCACACTGAACATATAAAAACTTGAAATTAAAACAAAAAACAATTCACTGTATCGTTATTGAACATTGACGCGTTCGCGTGAAGCCGAGCATAGTAACACGAAGCAGAAGACCTGAAGATGATAAATGAGATTTTACCGAAATGTCATCAAACAAATGGTTCTTTCGAAACGGAGAAATTCTACAATCAATATTATATACATAGACAAATTAAATATTAAAAATTATTTTATTTCAGATCTACCATAAAAATGTAATAAAATTAAAACTTAAAGCTATTGATATAATCATATTAAAAAACTTTAATCCCTGTTGTTACACACACGTATCGAAGTTTTACCCATCACAACGATCAACCCGTCATCTTGCAAATCCTTCAGCGCATCCTCATATTGCTCACGGGTTACCATCTACAAAAAAAAAATTGTGCTAATTTGCTAAACTGCTAATTTAATACCTTTTGAAGCATACAAAAATTTTTTAACAGTTTTGTCATACTGCTAATTCAAATATTACCAAAAAATAAAAACTAAGAAATGAAACAAATAGATACTTTCAGATGTCGTAACTACAGTAGGCCTAAAATTATGCTAATTACACAAAATATTGTAGAAGTGCTTCTTCAATGACGTTGCACACTCAAAATATAAGCAGGTCTTGAAATATATTAATTACAGGCATATGCCCGAGTACAACCAGTTCTTTGGATTTTTTGAATCGAAAACATCAAAATTATTATCTTTTTAAAAGTTGCATAAGTTCATTTTAAAATGTACAACAGTAGTAAATATTTTTCCTTTATTTAAATTGTTAAAAATAATTAAAAACGAAAAGTAGTTACAAATTCAGAAGACAAAAACAGAACGATCTTTGAAGTGTTGACAACTTTTTGAAGTGGGCAATATATAGAGTGTCCCAGAATAACATGTACAACGGAGGACCACAGATTTATGGACTCAAAATAGGCAGATTTAGGCTAATTCACCTATATCCGAAATCACTTCGTTTGGCCGCTAGATGGCCTCAAAGTTCATGAAAATTTTTTGAATTTTGTAAATAACTCGAATACGTATTAATCGATTTTGATTATTTTTGGGGTGTGGACTTTTGCTATCAATTTACACATTTTGGTGTTATACAGAGTGTTTTTTAAAACCTGTAAATCTTACAAAATTGATGTATGGTGATAATATCCGTTCATAACTTTTTCCTCTCTCGGGCAATAATGACAACTAGTTTTAATTTGAAAAATAATTGAGTTATTTACAAAATTCAAATATTTTCAGGAACTTTGAGGCCATCTAGCGGCCAAACGAAGCGATTTCGAATATAGGTGAATTATCCTAAATCTACCTATTTTGAGTTCAAGAATCTGTGGTCTTCCATTGTACACGTTATTCTGGGACACCCTGTACATATAGTGATGTGTATGTTGTACCTACTCGTCTGATTTTTTTTATGTGATATTTTTGGTTAGGTAAAACTATTTTGCATAAAAATAACCCTTGACAGATTTTTTTGGCGCTATGGTTTATTTAATTAATTTTTTAAATTTATTCACAGATGCCAAAATACCCATTAAATAAAAAAACTAAAACTGTGCCACATATAAATAACTTCAGACAATACTTGTAAATATAAATGAAATTCCTGAGTAGAGTGGTCTTGGCAACAATGCAACAAATATTCAAATATATGAGATAGACAGACATGTTTTTGCATATTACAAATATCCTGTTTTTTTTTTCTTGGCCACTGTATATCGTGGTTGTGTTCATTTACTTTTGTTAATTTTTTTGATAATAGAAACTTTATATATAAAATTATATTTAGAAGCGACAGTCAAAAAAGTAGCCGAGAAGGATCTTATATACATAAAAACAATGTATGAAACTGTATTATAATGTTTTGTTCTATGGTTTTTTTATACACATGTGTCCACCTAGTGCGCGTAAGTCCAATATCTAGGTTAATAAAAGACATTACTTAATTTTTTTTTCTACAGAGTTACCTACTGCACAAATGCTGCACAAAATGAAAATATATTTGCATATACAGGGTGTTCAGTTTTTCCTGGGCAGGTACCAACTTAATTTTTTTAAATGGAAACCTATATTTCTTATGGCATTATCGAATTCTACGTGAAAAATTAACGGGACTTTCCCTATTAAAATATTGATAATTATCGAGATAATCGACTTTTCATTTTTTTTTCTTTTGTTTCGTCACTTCTAGTAATTGACATAATTATGATTGTATGACAGCTAGAAATTATTTTTTTTCAGGAACTGAAGAGTGAAGATGGCTCTTTCAAAAAACGTATCAAAAGTTGACCTGCGATATACAGGAGGCAAAAAAAATCGTGCCAAACCTGATAATTTAAAATTTGAAAAATATCGACTTTTTCAAATAGAACACCCTGTATTTTATGATTTCATTAGATGCCCTCTGTGACGAAACATAAGAAAAAAAAAATGAAAAGTCGATTATCTCGAAAACTGTCAATATTTTAGGGTCGATAATGCCATAAAAAATATAGGTTTCCATTTAAAGAAATTAAGTTGGTTTTCATTTTGTGCAGCTCGGGAAAGTAGGCAACTCTGTAGAAAAAAAAATCTTTTATTAACCGATATTGGACTTACGCGCACTAGGTGGACATGTTGTATAATATCCTATCTACCAACTTGTTCCACTGTCGTCATTACTGTATGTAATGTTTTTCTCTAAAGTCATAAAGGAAACTGCAATTCTGCTAAAACGTTAGCAAAGAATAAAAATACACAGAAATAAATAGATGGTTCAATCTCCTTGTTATTTTTTTTAAACAATTAAAAATATATTAAATGTGTATTCCGTTTAAATATACATTTTTTAAAATTACATAAAAAAGCTCTAAATTTGAGAAATAACCCCTGAACAAAGCATTAAAAATAAAAACTGAAAAATGAAATTCGGAACTCACCACATTGGAAGACTCTTTCAGTTCCATAAACAACTTCTGATAATTAATGAGGGGAACCTTCCCCTTGCTCTCTATCAGTTTCTTGACCGACTGCGCCAATTCCGCCCTACGTTTACGAGCGGCGCTGCTCAAACCAGTCGTCAGTATGCCGACGTCGATCTTACCGGAGAGCGGATCCGTGGCGGATTGTTTTAAGGCCTCACGGTGCAACCTAAAACACAGCAGTGGCTCAAAAGAAAGATTGGGAAACTTCGCGTAAAGTATTACCTGTATGCCTCCTCCACGTCTTCGATTTCGACGGTCTGCGAAAAACGCACCTTGGCGCGTGCCTCCGAAAGGCGAATCAGCGATTCGAGCTGTCTGGGGTATGCGGTTATTTGTCCCCGACCCGAGCCGATCTTACGCATGTCCACGTAGGACTGGATGAGTTTTTGGGCGGCCTCGTCGCTTAGTTTCGGGTGCACCCGTTCCTTTGCGTACGCGATGTAGTCCCTTAGGATAGACATGTCCTAAAATGTATAAATCGTATTTTTAAACAGTAACGAGGTTGTTTTTCTTTAACGTACCAGAATTTCGTCCTCCTCCTCATTTCTTGTTTTGTAGTAGAGGGAAACCAAGTGCCGCGCCAGCCTCCTGTCGAATAACTCATTTTGCGGATCCAGGATTAGGAAAATCAAATCAAATCTGGAAGTTTCACGATGTATTCGGTAATTATTTTTTAAATAAGTAAAAATTTACGTAATTTTGGAAAAACATGAAATTTTTGGCTGGCAAAAATATTATCTGACTCAGGGTCGGCGCCAGGATATTTGGCACCTGAAGCAAATATTTGCTTGCCGACCGTTACAACAAATTTATTAATAAAAAGTTATAAAAAAAATAAAAAAACAAACAGAAACTATAAGAAAAATCTTATAAAAAATAAAACAGATATTCCAATAAAACTAAAAATAAAAAATATTCAATAGAAACAAAAAAGAAACTACAAAGTGTTAAATTATTTGTTATATCTTTCTCGATAGCAAGATTGGCTAAGTCTGTTAACCGTTCCTGCGCCATGGTTGATCGTAAATAATTTTTTATAATTTTTAATTTTGAAAAAGAACGTTCTTCACTGGCCAGAGACACAGGAATGGTTAACAAAATCCTTAAACATACTACGATGTTAGGGAAATTTTTACTCAACTTGTTGATTTTTAAATAATTAATAAAACACAAAGCACGCATTCGGGGTTAAAAAATGTTTTTTTCAGATTTTTGTGCAATTTTCGATTTCTGAAATTTATAAAAAGTTAATAATCACGTCTTAAAATGCCCTCTGAAACATCTGCTTCTCTGTTTCACCCGGCCCTGATCTCAATCGACATAAATTTACAAATTTAAAAAACATAAGAAGCAGAAGTTAAAAATAAATGTACCACAATTTAGAACAATTGAAAAGAAATAAGAACCGACATTTTTTCAAATTTTTTTTTATACTGGATGTATGTTGAAACGTAATTTAAATTTTAACAAAATAAATAGATATTAGAATAACTCTTTCTTCAAAATTAAAAACCCACCACTTCATATTCACAAAATTCAATTTTTTTTTTCTCTAGATTTATAATAAATAATCATGACATCCATTAGTATTAAATTATAAATAAAGACCAATTACGATTCGAATTTTTTAAAATTCTTATGGAGAAATTCCATGATAATTGCAGATCTGTGAAATTCTCTGAGAATTCCAGGTTTTCCCAGTTTTCCAAACTGATTTTACAATGATTTTGTCTTTACTTTTCCATTTTTGTCAAAATACCAAGTTATCCAATTTTTACAAAGAGTGCTTTGAAAACAAAACACAACTCTTACTTTCTACGAACTTTTGACAGTTCAGTTAAATTTTCATTGACGTCAAAGTTTAAACAACTAAAAATACAATCTACACAAAGAAGACTGAGACATACTTATTTATTAATAAATTTCAAGAATATCTGACTTCGTGTGATGATAAAATTGCAATTTTATTTATCTGAACACTATCGATTCAAATTAAACTAAACTGTCAAAATTTCGCTTAAAGCAACTTGGATGTTCTCTTTTTAAAGCACTCTTTGTAAAAATGGATAATTTGATGTTTTGATGAAAAAAAACGTAACTAGATCATATCACACATTACTGTAATCAGAATAATGTGCTGAATCCAAAAATTCAAACTAATATAATGTCCATGTGAAAAAAAAAATTTTTGATTTTCTTTTATCGATAACTTTAAACAGAATAAAGACAAGTTAAAATTCTTCTTGGCGAGTTAGTCGTCATCAAATTCCAAGATCTGATTGGCGGCTCTCAAAAAACGGATGACCCTTACGCTTTAACTTACCTCGACAGCAAAGTATGCGGCAACTGCACGTTTTCTATGATAGTTTTATTTTTGTTCCACTGCGACTCGCTTGGATTGGCGCCGGCTAAAATAGAAGTTCTCGCATTTAATTGACAGATAATACCGGCCTTGGCGATACTGAGAGTCTGTTGTTCCATAACCTGAAAAGGAGCACAATTTTACCAACAAAACCTCGCTCCCACGCAATTTACTTACCTCGTGAAGAACGCTACGAGTGGAATCGTTCATCTTGTCGAACTCGTCGATGCAACATATGCCGTTGTCAGCTAGAACCAGAGCGCCGGTTTGGAGGACGAGCTGTCTGGTTTCGGGATCTTTAGTAACGTAGGCGGTCAGGCCAACCGCTGAGGAGCCCTTTCCAGACGTGTACTGGCTTCTCGGTACTAAATTGTAGACGTATTGCAGCAACTGAGACTTCGAGGTGCCTAAAATCAACATTAAAACGTATTTTTATATTAACTAGAGCTCTTACGTCTTACCCGGGTCACCGCACAGCAAAATATTTATTTCTGCCCTGAAATTTGATCGGCCGGACGAAACGAAAGTCTTCTTGGTGCCCCCGAATAACTGCAACAATATTCCTTTCTTAACGTCCTCGTTCTCGTAAATAGAAGGTGCCAGCGCCCTGGCCAGTCTATCGTAGACGTCGGGCAGCTTTGCAAGTTCTTCCATCAATTTCAGCCTTTGAGGAGTGAAAAGGTGGTCCTTACTGAGAAAAAAAACAGAAACAAGGTAACCGACAAATATCGTTTACGATGGGAGTTACAATTTACCCGTCTTCTTCCTTGTAGAGCCTCTTATGGTCGATTTTTCGGAAATGTAACACGTCTATGTGCGTCTTGTACACCGAACGGATATTCCTCATGCGTGGATTCACCTGCATGGGTTGGGCTCTGTAAATACCAGTCACGGTGACACGGTCGCCGGGTTGAACAGCGTCGACTAAATCATTGTGAGCAAACAGAACCACGGTGTGCGGAGTTTGGCCAGCCGGCATATCATCTTTAACAGATTTCATAGTTATTTATACGGTCAGATGACTTCATCAAAATTCGGAATAAAAATACTACTCTCCAATAAAGTAGCCGTCACTGTTGTTCACAGTATAAAGATGACAGGCGTTTTACGACAAAGTCACCATCTAGTATTTTTATTTTTAAACTTGATTATTACACGGGGTGTGGGAGTCTGATTTATAAAATTGTATACTAGAAATCGGAGAACTGTAATTTTAAAAATCATTCCAGGCTTTATTGAAAAGTAATTGCTACTAATCGCAAATGACAGTCAAACGTGATTGTAGATTGTAAATCATTTACCTGGAGACTCCTGCAACTTTATCATCTGCTTATCGGTAAATTGGGACCTGTTATGCACCAACGTAAAACAGTAATTGGTATTACAGCTGGAGCACAAAGTCGGTTCGGTGATACGACCCCTGTCGATCTCTGCCGTCGTTGTAAATTGGCAAACGATGCATTTGAAAAAAGCTTCCCTCATCTCCGGCATTATATTGGATGAGCGAATCACCATACCGCAAATCGTTATAAGTTGGTCGATATCTAAAACAAACGTTGATAAATATCAACCAGAATTCATCCTTAGCTACGGCGTACCTTCCGGGTTTAAGGACCTCATGTTTCTAGTTTTCTCAGCATTGAAAGGACGAACTTGGATTTGATGTTCCAACACGGCAGCGGGGTAACGTTCATAAAACATCTCATTGACTGTCATATCGAACGTAGGTATAACTTCCTGCGGATAACAAACCAATTGCCTGTATAAATTGGCATCGTACGTTTCTATATGGGCGCAATTTACGTTTAAGAACGGTTCCTCCAAGGTATGAATCTAAAAGAAGCAATTATTAGCTTAATCGTTCATTTCAAATACAATATCCTTACTTCTTCTAGCTTTTGTAAGTAAAGAGGTTCATTGAGATTCATATCGTCAGTTCTTTCATCAACGTCGGCATTTGGATCTATGAACCGCAGGATGAACTGCTTGAATTTCTCTTTGCATTCAGCTACAGAGACATTCGTGCCCCAGATCACTAAATGCGGTGCGGTAGAATCTGATTCTTGACTTTCTGGTATTGCCTCAAGCTGTAAGTAGTTAAAGAACCAAATTGTTATTAAACGCGTTTCAATTTTAATTAATTAACGAATGTACAAAGTATTTCTCATTTAAACTTTTGTCAAAAACTTGGCAAACTCTGAAATGAAAATTAACTTCCGTCAAAGTCAAAATGACTGCATTAATAAGTTTTCCCAATTGTTAATTTTTATTTTTGTTATGTATTAACTGATATGGACCAACAGAGAATTGAAAAAATAGAAAATTTAGTAACGTTGTACAACCAAATTTGTCTTTATGTGACGGTGGTCTTCATCTATGTAATGATAAGGTCTTTAAGGAAGAAAAAGCTTGCACCTAGCATCGGTATGTGACTTTATAAATATATAAACAAAATATAAAATTCATTGCAGGTACAGATTTTATATATAACACCGATTGTCCCATATGCTTCAACGGATTTACTACACCTATTAAATCGGATTGTGGCCACGGATTTTGCTTAGATTGTCTGTACACTTACTGGAAAAAACCTTCTTGGAATAACACGTGCCCTCTTTGCAGGAAGGCAATATCAAATTTAAAGCCAGTTAAGGTAATTATCGCTTTTACTCTTTCTACACTATTTACTAATATCCTTTTTTCTAAAAGGAAGGGATTTCTGACAAATGGCCTCTAGACATATTAGAGAAAATCAGCAAAATAACGTCAAAGAGATACTTTTACCGGTTCACACTGATTAACAACAGATCTGCGATTTACTCTTGCTTCTTTTGTACCGTATTTCTAATTTTATGGACATACGCTGTTTCAAACTTAAATAGATTGATGTACTCTATTATCAGTATATACAATTCTTTATATGACACAAAAATAGAAATAAACATATAAATATAGCCAAATAAGATGTTTTTCAATCTTTTGACTTACCGCAGCATCAGCGCCAACATTAACCTGTCGAATTCTCTTATCAGATCTTACATCGGGCCTCATTCGAATAGGAGTGCCTCTTATACCAGACCTCGGGGTCCGAATGGAACCTAACGAACTCGGCGTGCCATAGTTTAGAGGAGAACTCAAGTCAATTTCACTTATGGCCAGGGCTAAAACGACACAATTACATGAAACATTGTATTTGATATGGAAATAAAGTTACTAACCTGTACCAGGACTAGTTGGTGCTAAACTATGTGCAGGGGACGGTGGTATCTCACTCAAAGCGTCTACATCTCTTCTGGGTGCACCCCATCGCATAGGAGTGTCAACAGAAGAGGTGACACTTTTTGCAGGCGTAGCAGCTCTCTTTCTAGGAGTTCTGGTCGAAGAAGCTACACTTTTCGCTGGAGATACATCCTGTCTTGGGGTTTGAGCTCTTCTTCTACTAGGGGTTCCAGTAGTTGGCGTTTCTGGTACCTCGTCTCTTGCGGGTGTCTCTGAACCGTCACCTCTTTGATGAGGGGTTCGTGGGGTCTCTCTTCCAGTTGGAGAAGGCATGCTATAAAAATAAACAGTTTAATTTGTAAATATAAATGGCTCATATTTATTTACCTGAATTAAAATATTTTATATATACAAGTGAAAATTAATAAAATGAAAATAGTAAAATACAATACAGTTCTTCACATAAAATAAAATCGCGGGAAAATATAAGCGTGAAGCTAGGTTGGGTAGAAAAATTGTTACTCGTCTTCTTCATTTATCAGTGTGTTTACAAAATTTGACATGCGGAAATTTGAGACCATGAGATCCTAAGCTTGTGGTAGGTCTAAATTTGCATATATATCTTCTACTTCTTCTCTTACTAATCATAAATCATTGGTGACAGAATTTATGGAATAATTTTTATTTATCTTGGAAGAGAAAAATTCCATCAAAAAATGTTTTTGTGAAAATTTACAAGAAAACGGTACATTTGCGTTTTCCTTGTTTTAAAAGTAACAATAAAAAGAGGTACTTATACTGATTCTTTTGTTTAATAATGTGGAAATGTATTGCTGGGACAATAATTGTAGGTTCCGTTGCATACACTTTAATGTAAGTTGAAATTTCTTACTTTATACATTAGATATACATTATTTTCTTCAGTAAATATTTTGCTGGAGGAGTCTGCCATTGCACCACAAGGTTAGATGGTCTTGTCATTGTAATAACCGGAGCAAGTTCAGGTATAGGAAAGGCGCTTGCATTAGAATTAGCTCAAAGAGGTATTAAGTCATGACAATAAATTGTGTACAACGTTTTGAACTGAATATTTTAGGTGCTACACTCGTGCTTGCTTGTAGAGATGTGGAAAAAGGATTAAATGCAAAAACGTACATTCTCTCGCAGCTCAAAAATAAGAATATAAAAATTTTTGTTAAGCATTTGGATTTGTGCAACATTTCTAGCATTGTCAAGTTTTCAGATACTCTGAATAATGAGTTTAGTGAAATATACGGTTTGGTAAACAATGCAGGAGTTTTTTATCACCCACAAGGTTTAACAAAGGATGGGTATGAGATCACTCTGCAAACAAATTATTTAGGTAAGCTTAAAATATGGAATGAAACGAATTTAATAATTTCCACAAATTACAGGCCATTTTATTCTAACTCACCATTTGCTTAATTTACTTAAGAAATCCGTGCATGCACGTATTATTAACCTTTCATCCGAGGCACACAGAAATGTGAATATCTATGATTTGAAAGCAGTAACTAAATGTCAGAATGAATTTAGGTCACACTTTGTCGCATATGGTGTGTCAAAACTTGCACTAGTTCTTTTCACAAAGGAACTGTCAAAAAAATTGTCAAGTAAGTATATTTTTTGTATGTTAAACAACACATATTTAACTTTGTTTTAAATATTTTAGATACAAACGTTATAGTGAATTCTGCTAATCCCGGAAACGTCGAGACCAAAATTTTTCGGAACTTTCCACCTTTGAGTAATCCCTGGTTGTACGCTCTCCAGTGGCCAATCCGTTGCCTTGTAGTGAAGAGTCCAAAGCAAGGGGCACAAACGGTTTTGCATTGCCTCCTAACGTCAAATAGATCGACGGGGCAGTACTACAGCGATTGCAAACTCGTTCTTCCCAGTCCTATTGCAGCGAATGATAAAATCGCAAAAGAGTACTACGAGTTAACATTAGAGATCCTCTCCGATTGGTTCACTACGGAATCTGAGTGTTAGTAGAAGTAAAATGGTCACTTGGACGTCCCCCGACGGTAAGATCCAAAAAGACATTTTACAGGAGGGGAAATGGGGCGACAAACCATCGGAGGGAAGTCGATGTACGATTACTATAACCGATAGTCCTTTCCTGGAGGAATTTACTAATACCGTCGTGACCGTCGGTGATAACGATGGTGACTTATGGAGGGCTTTAGATATATGTTTAGGCACCATGTTTGTAGGAGAAAAATCTAAATTCTCGTTAAATTTACACGATAGCACGATTACTTTAATTTTAGAACTCATAGATCTAGCGTTTGATGGTTTTATTTTCCAATGGGACGTTTCAAAAAAATATAACATGGCCTTGCATCATAAAGAAAAAGGCAACGACTTATTCAAGAACAAGAACGGCAGAGACGCAGCTTTCAGGTTCACGAAAGCCTTGAAGGTGCTCTCTTCTATCCCGGTAGACATCGAAGAACCCCCAGACGTCATAGACGGCATACCATTGTCCGATATAAACAAATTAAAAGCCAACTTATTCAACAACCTGTCTTCGTGTTACTTCAGGAATCAGTCGTGGATGAAAGTCATAGATCTGTGTACGAAGGTGTTTGCTTACGATCCCAATAACGTTAAAGCTCTGTATAAAATTGGAGTGGCTTACCAGAACGACAGGGACTTCGAAAAGGCTAAGAAGGCGTTCTGTAGGGTTTTGGAGCTTGAGCCTGGGAACAAAGCATGCGCCGAACACTTAGATTACGTTAGGGACGAGTTGAGACAGGCCGAAATTAAAGTGAATAATATTATGAAGAAAATGTTCGGCGCATAAACGTAGTGCTTTTTGATACATTCATTCCAGTAATTATTAATCGTAATGCTAAATAAAGGTGGATATCGTTTGGAATTTGTTTTAGATTGTTTGTTTTTAAGCCGGAAGAGATATAAAAATTATCAAATTTGTGTATGTCCAAGCCAGATTGTAAAATTGTCGAGACATTTTGCAATATGGTTGTACATATATACTTTGCAAAAAATTAAATGCATCATTAACGATGAGCCCCAATTTCAAAGTTGATTTACTCGCACACGACTAATCTGATCTCAAGCTAGAAATTTTTATTTAAATTTAAATTTTCAGCATATACAGGGTGGTTATTAAATACTTGTACAAACTTCAAAGGGCGAATCTTTGACTAATTTTAAGATAAAAAGTTAATATAAACATGGGTCCACAACGGCTTGGTTCTTGAAACCAAAAAAAAATTTTTTTTGGACGGAATATTTCAAGAACAAAGCCGTTGCGAACCCATGTTTATATGAACTTTTTATCTTAAAATTAGTCAAAGATTCACCTTTAGAGTTTGTACAAGTACTTAATAAACACCCTGTATACAGGGCGTCCCGAAATTCACACAACGAAATTTGGTCACAGATTCTTAGGATAAATTCAGGAGACCCATATTTTTTATTTTTGCCAAGTGGCCCCCTCTTTCGGAGTTACAGTCCCCTGAAGTCCGCCTCTAAGAATAATCTTTTTTTTATATCAGAACCGTGTTGTACGAGAATCACTAAATTTGGTACACAGGGGTTTTATGACATGTGGAATCTGATGGTGCAACGTTTTTTGGCGGGGAACCCCCTTAAGACAATTTTTTGTGGGCTCCCCTGTCTTTAGAGCCAAAAAAAATTGATCGCATTTTTAAATGTCTTAAAAATTATCAGTCCACTAGAAAGCCATTAAATTTAGAAACTGTTTGTCTCTTTATACTTTTTTCGTAAACGCAAATGTCAAAATGTGATCAAATGCATATCGTGATTCGCCATTTTCCTCAAAAACATTGCGTTCTACGGAACAAATATCAAGAGACAAAATAATTTCTAAATTCAATGGCTTTCTAGCTAACTAATAATAATTAAAAAAAATGAAATTGTGACCAAATTTTTCTGGTTCCAAATACAAGGGGGCCCATGAAAAAGTGTCTTAAGGGGGTTTCTCACCAAAAAGCGTAGCACTGTAAGATTCCACATGTCATAAAACCCCTGTGTACCAAATTTAGTGATTCTCGTACAACATGGTTTTGAGAAATAAAAAAATACTTCTAGGGGCAGATTTCAGGGGGCTGTAACTCCGAAAGAGGGGGCCAGTTGGCAAAAAGAAAAAATACGGGTCCCCTAAATTTGTCTTAAGAATCTATGACCACATTTTGTTGCATGAATTTCGGGACACCGTGTATAAGGGAAGTTTTCTTGATATCTTAAACACCCGGTATGGTATAGTGCGCTTGCTAAATAGTGAATGTCTATAACTGTATGCAATGAAATTTCTTTCGAGTAACCATAAAAATTTGTCCATTTTTTCATTTGAATTTATTTGTTTTTTAAGATGGAACATTTTTATTTATGATTCTAGAAAACTTTTTCTTCTAATAATTTTTGTCAGAAACCAAATAGTGGCAATATAAAAATACAATAATTCTTCTAATTATGAGAAAATATCATTTCAATCGGTAAAAATATAAAAAATGCGTTTTTCAAAAATATGTGAAATTTTTTGCTAAATTCTAGCAACGTCAATTAATAGTACTATACAAAATCAGCAAATATTATTTCTTATTTATTTTTCCGGTCAAATTATTAAGAACTTAGGTAGGAATTAAAATTGACTCCATTAATAGTAATAAAACTATTGCAGTTAAAAAATATGCAAGGAGCTTATGTTAAAAGTCATTACGATCCTTAAAAAAAAATTGAAAAATACAGAGTATTTTTTCATTTTGTTTCAAATATTAGCTATTTGGATATAGCAATTATTTTAATTTTGTCAAAATAAAAGCTATTAGAATTTAGCCAATAAATCCCCGTATTTTTTAAAAACATTTCTTGTTTTGGCCAATGAAAACGTCGTTTTCTAAATTAAAAATTGACTATATTTAATTTTTAGAGAAGCGAAAATTATTGAAACATTTTTTTTTTCCAATTTAGTCTCAACTTTTCAACTGTCATTATACTTATATACAGGGTGAACCAAATTTGGTTATACAGATCTCTAAACTGCAAATAAGTTTTTTTGTAGTTTTAGTGTGTTAAATCCGATGCAATGATATGCCAATATTTTATCTCGCTCAAGCTTTTTACAATGTAAAAATAATGGTTACGTACTGCTGTTTTAATTATATTTGCAATAAAGGTTACAAGAATAAAATTAATTTTATTTTCATTTCCTATAAAATTTTTACATACGGGACTAAATAAAATAATCATATAAAAATAATTTTTATTACCAAAACCAATTATACAGCTTTCAGAACATTTAACATAAAAAAAATTGAGCTTAACACCACCAACTTGTTGATTCAGCCTAAAAATAGCTCAAGATCTTGATAAGTTTCCTTGTCTAGCTTAACTTAATCTTATAAAAGATGTTAATTAAAACCATTCACTTAACATTAATCCTCTAAAAAGCTACATCAGTATTACTTTTTTTTTACTCTATCGACTAACCTCCTAATATTAACAACCTAGAAAAGGACATGACATGACGAGACAAAAATTAACAACGAATTTTAAACTATTTAACTTGAGGCACTTGGGTGTAATTATATTGCAATGTCAGTACTTCTTAATCGTAATTATACTTATCGGAACAAAACACCAACTGTCCAAAATAAGGTTAAAACACTCAGATCTTGATATCAGTAAATGTTACTATACTAATATATCCTTAGGTATTAGTTACATTTCTCGTATTTTATATGTAGAAAGCAAGTGGTGCGTCGGATTTAAATATTGTAGTGTACGTTCATGAAAAGGTTATGCATAAACAGGGAATCTCCAAATATAAATCGCCAATACACTAAAAAAGATCGCAAATGAGGACAAAGATTGCCAGCCTCTTCTTCAGACCTCATTAGACGTTTTTTTTTTCAAGTTTAAAAATGATTTGAATTGAAAATGAAACTTCAATTTAGAAAATAAAGCAAACTGAATGAAACTGAAATAAGGACGTTTCGAACATTATGTGGTTTTCACTTATTTTTGGACAGCATTTCGAATAAACCCTCACAAACGTGAAGTCATCAGTCAATTTAATTTTACCAAAAGCATTTCCAATATAGATATCAGGGGAAAATACAACTATACATTCAAAAATGTACAGATTGGGGCAAATTCGATACTTATTACGAAGTATTTTGTATTTCGCAAAAAGTTAAATCAAAAGTAGTTCAAATGTCCCAGGCTTCATTTTCGCGAAAAATTGAACAATTTTGGTTGGTTTAAGTGAAAAGGGTGTTTTTTCATTTTTGATAGTGCTTTTGTCATGCTGAATAACTTTGTGATTTTTTTTACTTTTGTAGAGGCTTTCTATTTGTTTTTTTTTTCTTAGAATTCAGTAACTACTGATTTTTCTATAACTTACAACCCAAAATAATATATTTTTTTTAAACAAAAAACCACAATTTTTTTGTCTCCAAATGATATTTATATAAAAGAAATTGTGTACATCAATAGGAAATTTTATGCAAATGTGTTTTTGTGATGCCGAAAAACATTTATATTTGTGAACATTTTTTTACTTTTGTATAGATGCTCCCTTGCTTTTTTAAATAAAATTCACACCGTACTGATTTCTCTACAACTTCCTATGTTTCACTTACAACTCATACAAAATTTTTTAAATAAAACGCCCGGACAATTTTTTTTATGTAGAAATATTGTGTAAATTTTTTTTGGAGATAATTTTATGCAGTTAAAAAATTAAATAAAAGTGCTGTTGCGTTTACATAAAAAACTGAATAAAAAATTCTACAAAAGAAATTAAAAGTTTTTCACAATTAAAAGCTATTTCTTTCACTAAAAAGCAAAAATAAAAAAAGCAATATTTGCATCTTTTACAAAAAAATTAAGATATCGAGGTGGATTTTTCATTATTCAATTTTTCTCGAAATTCAAGTCTGAGACGTTTGAACTACTTTTTGTCTATCTGCTTGGGGAATACAATGAACCTCCTGAACCACATCGAAATCACCACCTTGCACACAAACTGAATTTAAAAAATAATTTACACGTGACCAACAACAATTTTTAAACCGATGTTCCATTTGAGAAAATTATTCGTAAAGTAAACAAACAAATTATGTAAAATCACACAATCCAGCTAAAGCTATATGCAAGCCCTAGTTTGATTTAATACTACGTTAAAAGTGACCTAAATACACGTTAGTCGTACGTTAGTAGTAGGTATACCTAAAATTATTACAAGCCGTATTAAATGCATTTTTTCTTTATTAAGTTTGTTTTTTTTTGTCATGATCCGCACAGATTAATAAATATAAGAAGTACATTAAAAAGGAAGTGTAAAAAATAAATAAAAGTCCTAATATAATACCAACATTGCCAAGATATCACATAATATAATAAATGATGTTACATATATATACAAATCTGTACAACATTTAAAAAATGAACGTTGGCAAGACTTAACAATCCAATCTATACAATATACATTAAAAAATTTTTTAGACAATTTACCGGAGATATATGTAACATAGTACTAGCCATTAGGGAATTTATGCATTAGATTATGGCAGACTAGACGACCTTAGCATATCACGCAATTTTTTTGCCGTTCACCGCCATTTTGGTCGCGTTCACCAC
The DNA here is from genome assembly GCF_000390285.2 of Anoplophora glabripennis. Taxonomy (NCBI): domain Eukaryota; kingdom Metazoa; phylum Arthropoda; class Insecta; order Coleoptera; family Cerambycidae; genus Anoplophora; species Anoplophora glabripennis. The sequence goes on along the minus strand of NW_019416504.1, from coordinate 200,241 downwards.
CGTCCTCTCAGCTACTTCGGCAGCCATTTGCTGCATACCGGTTTCGACGAAGCCTTGTACTACGGTCTTCATTAACTGAAATGATCATCGCAAATCGTAAAACCCTTTTCTCCGTAACGTTAAGTCGACATTTAAAGCGAACAAACGGCTACTCGAGTCGGGTTCGGACCTGAGGGTACTCGTCTCGCTTTTTTAAGCCAGCATGCAACAATTTGAATTTTCTCACAGAAAAGACGGCTAATTTAACAAAATTCCTTTCACAACCACGATGATTTTTTAAATTTTAAGGTTATAAAGGATACAAAAAAATACTACCTAATCCAACAGAGTTCTAGTTCACGTAATGGAAAAAGTGCTCTACACTGAATGCTTGAGTAACATAGTGTGAGTACTTTTAAGTCCGAATTCGACTTAAGTAAGAAAATTTTTGCCATTACTGAAGAGAATTTTGTGTCAGAACTTATTATTTATGTGTGTATGATAAAAAATAAATAAGATAAAACAGGGTGTTCATCAAAAAAATTTTATAAACTTTAAAGGGAAAATTCTTCAGGTAAAAATAAACAGAGCAGTTTGTATAAACCTTGATCGTTTACGAGATATAGGTCTTCAAGTTTTTCTAAATATTTTCGAAATATGTATCTCTGAATATTTAGTTAAAACAACACATTTTTGGAAAAAAATTGTGAAAACTTCCTACGTTATGTTTTTTTAAATTTATTTGTACTACACTAATGCAAACAATTAAAGGGTAAAAAGAATTTCCGAAATTTTTCCGTGATTTTTGACAGACTATATTTAGGTGAAAAATGGTCGTATCGGGAATTAAAAAAAGCAATTTGAAGCTCTAAGATTCTAGTTTTTAGATCTTTCGGTCAAAATTTTTTAGGTGCTACAGTTATCATGCAATTCTAAGAAATAACGCGACAAAAAAATTTTGCAAATTTTTTATTTTTATTTTCTGGGTCCACGGACTTGGACATTTTTTTTTCAGCTAAGCCATTGCATGGACCCGATAGCTTGTTTTTTCAGCTTCAATTTCCTTTATTTTAAATTTCGATACGACAATTTTTCATCGAAATCTGATGTTTTTTTTTAAATTCCCGATATGACCATTTTTCACTTAAATACAGTCTGTCAAAAATCACGGAAAAATTTCGGAAACTCTTTTGACCCTTTAATTGTTTGCATTAGTGTATAACAATGTTAAGTTGTGTTTACAATTTTTTTGTTTGTTCGTTTATTTTTTTATATTTATTCAGATTTTGTTATTACTGTTAACCCATTAATCAAAACCGATTGGCAAAACCGCCATTTTTTTTGCGAAAAAAAAAAAAATTGCAAACATGTAATTTACTTTGAAAGCAATTGTATTAAAAAAGTATTTAGAAGAAGTCGTTGCTGTTATGTTACAATAAATTTTACGAAGCTATAATTACGTGTTCTTGAAAAATTGAACTTTTTTTTTTATTAGATTTAACGAACCTATATGTCTACTTTCATCTGAAGAATGTACCCTCAAAATATAAGTAGTTCCTTTTGGGACACTGTATACACGTGAAACAAAATTTTCTCTTCCATTAACAGATGAAAAAAAAAAAAAAAAATAATTTTTAGGTGCACAGTATTTAATTTATTCTAAAACTACGACTGCTGATGTTTCTGCAAGTTTTTTTTCTTTAAAAAAAAAACTTGGAGAAATATCTCCACGGACACAAATAGCTTGTACAAGTTACACTACACAAAAAATTGCTGATCGATGATGCATGCAAATAATGTGCCGTTTAGCCTGTTTTACATTTACCAATTTCTTGACCCAATAAGTTGTTCAAGAAATTGGACAAGTTATTGTCGCAACTCGTTATGATCGTGGCACTTTTTGCAAGTTACAACAAATTGGCCAATTTATTGATCAAATTTTAGGGTACCGAGATAAACATATGAACCAGATTAACATAACCGCAAGAAAAACACATACCACGTAACATGAATATTTAAAATAATAGTTGAGTGTCACTGAAATTGCCCCTATTTCATATATATTGTCACTAAAGGTCAAAAAATTGGTCAACAAATTGCAACCAATTCCATTGTCTCCAGTATGTTGGGCAATTTATTGAAGTTAGGAACTTTACCACAATTTTTGTAATACATATTGATCAATTTCAAGAAATTAGGTCAATTAGGTTAATATCAAGATAGTGGGTCAAAAGTCAACCAAAAAAATTGGCCAAGTTGCTAATAAATTGCAACCAGTCTCTAATTTCTTGATTCTTGTTTGGTTAAAGGTTTATGAAAAAATTGTCCCAATTCCTAATACATTGCAACCAATTTCATTGTCTCCAATTTGTTGGCCAATTTATTGAAGTTAGGAAATGTACTACAATTTTTATATTCCATTTTGGCCAATTTCTTGATTTTAGGTCAAAATTTCCTAAGAAAATTATCCAAATTATGTAATACACAATAAATTGTTGCTAATTTTCTAGCGAATGATTGATTTTTATTTTATATGCTGGTGGCCTTAAATTTGACCAATAAATTGGCCAATTTATTATTCCGTGTAAAAAAATGCCGCAAATATATTAGCAAAAACAACAATTCCACTCGCAATTCCCTGAACGGTTTATTGGGACAAAAATCGGTAAATGTAAAACAGGTTTTAACGATAATAAATTTTCAAAAAACATGCAAGAATAGGTACTTGTTGAATACATACGCTGCTTTCTTAGCTTTCTTTTTTTGAAATAGGCATGCTAGAAAGGGGAGTCTCGTTATTAGTTTGTTACAGATAAGTTAAAACGTTTAGCGTTTACAAAGAAGAGCGCTAACGCCAATCTTCACAAATTACATCCGAGATTTTTAGTATTATTATCGACACACTAAGAAAAGCGAAAATATACTTACGTTCTCCCAAATGAAGTTCGCCGTCTCGTCTATGTAAGATCCGACTTCGCGCATTTCCCCGCTGTACCTACGCACGCGAATAAAAAAGATAAAACATAGATCGAACGTTCATAAAAAACGACGTCGCTTCCGCTCGGACTCACCTGACGTAGGACCACGTTCCCAAAGTGACGAAAGCCAACGCCATGCCCACGTTGCAGATATTCGCTAACGAGTAGATGCCGATGAATCCGAATATACCGGAAGTGATGTAGAACAGTACGGCCAGGGCGAAGAACACGGCCGGTGTCCTGGCCGATTTGAATATGTTCTTGCTCTCATTGTGCGCCTTGAATTGTGCGAACGTCTCCTCGATATCCTAAAGTGATGAATTAAAAACTAGTATTGCTATATTGAAATTGATTTATAACTGATTGACGAGATATTAATCCAACAGGTTTAACATAACACTTTTACAACCAAATGTTACAATCTTGTTTTTATATTTGTGGTTGGACAACAAATGAAACTTAAGAATCGAAATACAAATGGCGAGTCCCTTAAAAAATCCCCATCACTATTAGTTATACCATAAATCAGTGATTAGTTGTTTAACTCTGAATATACAGGGTGTATTGCATAGGAACCGACACAGAGCAGAGGCATGTAGGGTAACCCAAAATATGGTGATTTAACGCAATTTACCTTTATACTAAGTTGCACTCCTGAGAAGTTATAGGCCTTGAAACTGTGGTTTCAAATTTAAAAAAAAATCAATTTCTCGTTATAGAAAAACCAAAGGTATGCAGTGTGAGTTGCGTTAAATCACCATATTTTGGATTCCTCTACTAGTCCAATCAAGTCCAAGATCTAGCTTTGGCAGCTTTTTTAGATATTGAGGGGGCATTTGATGATACACCTTTCGAATTTATTAATTCGGCAGTTCGCAACAGGGGCCTTGATGACACTTTGTGTCGTTGGATAGATACCATGTTGAGAAACCGGACAGTAACAGCTACCCTTTCGGGAGAAACATCCAGGTGTAAGGTAGGCCGGGGCTGCCCCCAGGGAGGCGTACTGTCTCCCCTGTTATGGAGATTAGTGGTGGACGGTGCACTGGAGGGCCTTAATCGAAAGGGATTTTATACACAAGGCTATGCGGACGACTTGGTCGTTCTCATAGTCGGGAAACATAATATTATCGTTTCAGAACTCATGAAAGAGGCTTTGAAATGGATAGATGACTGGTATAAGGGGCAGGCACTGTCAGTAAACCCTGACAAAACGGTCGTAGTACCCTTCACCAGGAGAAGAAATTTAACTGGACTCTCTGAACCTATAATAGGGGAGAGGGGCATTACATGTTCCAGGGAAGTAAAATATCTAGGAGTGATACTGGATAATAAGCTTACCTGGAATGCGCACTTGGAAAAAGTGGTGAGTAAGGCGAAGCAGACA